>NW_010334642.1:62830-105330 GCF_000700745.2 Antrostomus carolinensis | reverse complement strand
CAAGATCGACTTCCCTGTGCTCCCTTTTCCCCATTTTGTATCTATAAGGGAGTCATTTGCTTATTCAATTTGGGGGAGGTTAGGTTATTTCTCTCCCTTTCTTTCTTTTTTTTTCTTTTTTTTTCTTTTTTTTTTTTTTTATAAGTTCCTTACTTTTAACAGTGCTGGGAACTATAAGGAGTAGCATAAGCTAAGCTAAATTGTTGGGTCATGACCACGTAAGTGTATACGAGCTGAGCCGATATCCCCCACACACATGTAAAGCAGTTCCACGTGCTGAGCAGAACTCCCAGTCTGTTGGCTGCACAGAGTGGGAGCAAAGCAGGAAAATGCTGAGCAAGTTTATTTCACCATTTCTGTGTTGCAAATAATTCCTGAGCCATTGCTATCACTCAGGCTTTTCAGATCTCACCTGGCCTTACCATAGGTTACAAGACTAAGGCAGTATCTAGGATGTTAGAAACAGAGTAAGGAAATTACTACAAATCTTCCCCTCTCAGAAAGCATCCAAATACTTCCTACAGCCCCTCCTAGCACACAAATTAAAGTTTTTTTCATTCTGACATCGAGGTTGCCTAAGGCACGCATGACCCTGAAGGAACAAATGCAAATGCTTCCTCTCACCCTGTGCTCCAGAAGGGAGTCTGAAGCATCCAGGCAGTGATCTGAAGTTGAGCCACCATCCAGATCCTTGAATGCTCTATTCAGCAACCTTTGGCTTTATGCTAATCTTCCAGGCTTCCTTCATTATCACATTTACATTTTCATAGCCATACCTGCTGTTTCCTTCTTTTGTTTCTCTGGTGACACAGACCCCAGTAAAGCTAAGCCAGTGCAGAACAAGTCTTGAAAACAAATCTGGAAGCCATGAAAGACAGAAGCACGGTGATTTTGGTACCCATCAGCTGATTTCATGCAAGCCACTGAATAACCACCAGCTTTCAATCACTGTCATCAATGGGCCAAAAATGAATCACTAATTCAACTCCCTTCTAACCTTGGGCAGCGGAAGGTCACACAGTCATGTGGCTACTTTGGAGGTAGAATGATATCCTCCCAGCTCCTGCCTGACCATGGCCCAAAGCTCATGTCACCCATTTCATCAGTTTACTATCACCTTGTACTCAGAAGCATGCTCAAACTCAGTACAGCATTCAATTCAGGTTTAAAACTGGCCTTTTCAGGGCACAGAATCCCCTGTCCAAACCTCAAGCCCTCATCTGACAACCTCCTCAAACCAACTCAAAATTTCAGTAATAATCTGAGTCAGAGATGAAACAAAAGCAGAGTCAGTCCCCTGGAGGTAAAAAGCTCCTCATCACCTTATTAGCCTGGCCTCAATCAAATTTGGCTCACTTTGATCCTTTTTTGCCAATCTCTTATCCTTGAGCAGAATCCTTCTGGCCCAAGGGCAAAGGGAGTCAGAAGAGAGAGGATGAACTTTCACCTGTTTGTTCTTCATTTGTAGTAATAATTCATATATCTGAAAGTATGTATCACTAAGAAAAAGGGACCATTTTCAGTGGAGTGGTCACAAAATGATGCTTTCACTCTTCCTTAATGTGATTTTTCAGGAAGAATTTTTTTTTCAAGTATAAATAAGGAGAACCTATTCAAGGCATTTTTGTTTATTAATAGTCAGATTCTTTCTCTAAGGAAAAAAAAAAAACCTCCATAACACCTTGATTGCATTGCTACTTCATATTTGCTTGCATAAATAAACCTGAAGTTTTACTGCAAGAGAGGCAGCTATTTTAAAGATGGCAAAATGTCAGCTCTTGGATGGTTGGTTTCATTTAACAGGGCTCCACATGAATTTATGAACTGTTCCGTAACGTCTTCTGCCTGCACCAAATGGCAGACTTTAGGCAGCAACCCAATGTATGTTTAGCTAATGTATAACAAACAGAGTATTTACATGGTCAGTGGACCCTATTAGGTATTAAGAATGGTCTCTTTCTAAATTTCTGTTAATTCCTTTCCGCAACAACCTAAAGAAAGCGTTCACTTCTCAGAGAAAGCTAAGAAAATGTGTGCATCTATGTGCGCACGTGTATGGGTCTTTCATTTTAAAATATCTTTAACAAAACTTCTGACAGTTATCTTATTTTCTTTTGCTGCAAGGGTGACAATGTAGTTTAAGATATTGTTTCCTGACTTTAAAGGTGCCTTGTGGTTTTTAAGGATATTTCAGCAGCTAAAGAAATTCTACTGTAGACACAATGTACCAGTTCATTTCTTAAGCAATAAATGGTAAGCAGGGTGGTGCTGAATAAGCATGCTTATATGGAATTTTTCTTTGAAAAGCCCACTAGTTAGGCCCTATAACAGTTCAGTTGATATTTCTACAGTGCAAACACGATAGTGGAAATTAAGTTGCCCCAGAAAATTCAGTTTAGGAGAAATTTGTTATGAATAAAATGCTGCTGCTGGCCTTAGAACATTGAATTTATCCACCAAATAATATCTTAGAAATACCACTTCAGAAGAAATCAGCTCTAAATAATTGATAAATTTGGTTTGTTTAGAAACCTTTTGACCCCTGTAATAGAAAGTAAAAACACATTTCAGTTATTAAAGTCACATATATTCCCTCTGGTAGGGGAAGCTTTTAATTTTAAGCTGGTCTCTGTTGGGGCCATTTGATAAAGCTTGGAAAAACCTTTTCAACTGCTGCTGGTGGATTTGGGTCAGCTTCCCTTGGGAAAATGGCAAAAGATAAATTTGTAGCTTTTCATAACACATAAGAAAACTTCAGAGATTTTAAACATCAAGAACTATTGGAACTGAAAGACAGAGTTTCTCTTTTGTTTCTCCCCCTCCTCCTCCTGCTCCTTCTTCTCTTTTCTTTCCAAAAAGAACTTTAAATTCTCTTGTTGTTTTAATTTTTATTTTTTTTAACCATGGAGGTTAGAATGTTTTGGCCTCTCTAACTACACTACCAGTGGTCCTTATTAACATAAGATTTTTTTTGAGATAGAAACATCATTATGCAGTTTTTGTTTTCAAATGGAGCCATTTCATTCTAATGCTTTCAAAGCCAAGAGCAAAATAAAAAACCCTCTATCATTTTTTTAAAGTGCATTTCCTAAACTTTGCTTCAGTCGCTGTTACCAGATCTTTATGTCCAGAAATATAAGTTGGTCTCATTTCCTCACAGCAGTAATCACAGTTTATGAATGAGGGCACTGATTATACTGGGATTGCCAAAATGTACCTAACCTCACCACGCTGCTGTTTCACAAGAGGAAAATGAATGGGGGCTGAGGGAGAAGAAACGTATTTAATGCTTATGAAAACAAAAAGACAGAATAACACCTCATAGTCAAACATTTAAGTAGCCATTTGTGCATAAAGCAAATACTCTCAGGCAACAAGGCAGATCATGCTGCCTCCTGAACGTTGCCTGACCTGCAGGCAACCCTGCTCATATTTGAAGAGGTTGCTGCTGTTCCATGTCACTTCAGGAGTTACCTCCAAGAAGACCTGCAGTTCTTGTGGATGGACATCTATTTCTATGCATTCATCTGAGACTACCAGATTCACTTCATCTAAACTCCTGAATGGCCATCATTGAACAAAAACAACCTTCTTTCACCAATAACCTGGGCTGAAAGAGAACAAACACCCTAGAGTATAACGTTATATATTTTCTTAGGGTCTCTCCTACAGTTCAGTCTCTCTCCCCAGTAAGACCAAAGTATGATTCCCTGGAACATACTGCTGGGCACAGAGAGATACCGGGGCAGTAGATGGCTCTGGAAAGCTGAGTTCCTGCTCCTGAATCGCATGGTGAATGTCACATCGTTGGCACATTTCAAACTACAGATTAGCTGAATTTTTTGAAAACCGGACAACTCCACAACAATCTCCTTACCTGCAATCTGTGAAGAGGGCACAGCAACAAACTGGTGGAAGCAAAGTTTTTTTCCTAGCCACCTAGCCTTTCCTGAGCAGCCAGTTATTTCTTTTGCCATTTCATGCTTGGTTGCTATTCCCACTGTAAGACACTTTGTTGCACAGACTCAGTGGTAAATTATTAAAAGCATCTCTACCGGGTATCCATTTGTGCAGCCACAAATTACGTGTTCCTGTACCTCTGCCTGTTCTTGGCAGGTGCATTTCCTCTGTGGGTACTTTAGAAATTCAAACACCTGCATTATTTCATTATGTGAGAGCTGCTCTTCAAACAGTTGCACCTACACCCCATTAGCACCCACAAGGGGAGGCCAACCCTTGGTAATTTATGTTGTGAAGGGATTGCCTTCTTGGGCAAGAAGGATGACATGCAGGAAGCTAGGCTGTGATTTTACAGCCACTCTGTTCCAGCTTTCCAAATAAACACACTTAGCACACATATTCATAGTCACTTGGTCCACTTGCATGAGTGAACTGGGCCTCTTCATATTTACTGTGCACTCGGTGTTCACATAGGAAATGAGTGAGGAGGCACCAATGTTCAAAATGATGACAGCCTGGAGTATTACATGGTGTTTTCCTTGCAGAGAAAAGTTTTGGAAGGATGTGACATTTTGCATTTTTAAATTTCTTCTCTTTTTTTTTTTTTTTTTTAGTTTTTGTTTTGTCATTTATTCCTATTGATACTCTACCTGATACCTAATGTTCTGTTTGCACCAAATCAATGTAGGCTGCTCTTCATCCTTTATTTCAGATGCAGTCTCACATCTCAACACATCCTCTGGCACAAAGACATGCTTTCATTGTTGAAGAGTACTATTCAATGCCATCTAATACTACACTGTCCTGCATTTTTCATCCAGTCGCACTCGATCTCCTAGAAACGTAGGTGATCACCTTATTCTGTCTTTTCTTTGACTATGGCCTGATGTTACAGGCAGTTCAAGCAATATCTCCATTTCTGATCTTTTTCATTCGTCAGAATTTTTTCCTTTTCTTTTCTTCACCCCCATCCTCTTTTTTTACTCTTTTCTTTTTTTTTTTTCTCTTTTAAGTTTTTCCCCAATCTTAGTCTTCTCTCTCTTCCACCCACTTTATCATAACCTCTGGCACATAGACAACTGTTGGCTGATCCCTTTCCACTGCCTTTCTCATGCTTCAGTAGGCTGGTTCTTCCCACCTACTGCACCACACAAACTACTGCTGGATAATTCCTCATCCCTAACAATTACTGGCAGTATCTTCCCACGCATATGCACCAGCACATACTCACCTGCTAGAAGCCTCTTCATGCTTTTTGTCACCTGACACACTGAAAATGTAGTCTGTTTCTGGCCAAAACAATTGGATGCTTACACTGGTTACAGAGGAAGGAGCCAGCATATGCAAAGCACAATCATTACAGTTACACCAAGTGATTAGCTAGAAGAAAAAAATCACCATGTAAGCAAGAATACTGAAATATTTTTAAGTTTATGTAGAACCTAAAACATGAGTACAAACTTCTGCAAACTGTTTTTCCAATATTAAAATCTCCAAAGTCACAAGGCAGTGGAAATGCGCTCTGCTGAAAAAAAAAAACAAAAAAAAACAAAAAAAACCCCACAGTTATATTGTTAAGAACAGAAATTGTTGAGCATATTTACATATGTAATATGCCTGATAGTTTCTTCTGCAAGATAGATTTTCCAGAGCACCTGTCTATTGAGTAGCAAAAGAAGAAAGCCACAGTAAAATGGTAACTCCAGAATACTACTGACCATTTTCCACACAAATTCTATTAATTGCAAATGAAAAACAGAAAACAGATCTACCTTTTCCATAGATCTACCTCTTCAGTGTTAGAAGGGGGTAACTCCAGTGGAATATCCACCAGAAGAGGCAAAATTATCCAGAGGGTAAAAATTTTGTAGCACCCTAATAACGAAATAAACACTTTACTATTACACTACATGAAGAACACCACTGTATCACTGTAGGTTAAAACAAGAAATCAGAAATGGTAGCATTATCCCACGTGCTTCTCTACATAATTAGAAACAGAATCTGAGATGTCTTCTCAAAAATAAAACACCCAACAAAATCAGCAGTAAATACTGTAAAGCGAATGCAAACAGAGCACTGAAACCTCATGAGATCCATGATCATGTCAGCCTAATGTTGGAACAGATTTATTTGAATCAAATGGGAAGGATTACCTCTTGTAATGATTATTTCTTGAGTATTTTTTAAATTGAGCTGTTGAACAACCCATTGATGCAACAATGTAATGACACATTGAAAATCACAGTTTGCTCATCACAGGATTCCAGATGAGTTAATAGCAGATAATTGCACACATTTCACAAGCATGTCATTTCAACAGTTCTCTTTGATATTTCAGTTTTAGTGCACGTTGTAAACTCTGGCTATGTACAGCCAAGTGTGTTGGGAAAAGACTCTTTCCAAAGACAAATTAACTGAAAACAACAAAATTTAAAACAAACCAAAACCCAACAAGCCAACCAAAAAGCCTATGTTTTCTAGGTTAGAAATTTTGATCAGAAAGGCATAAACATTAGTGTCAAAATCCAACAAGCTCTCTGAATAAAAGGCATTTAAACCTAAGTTAGTTTCAAAAAATATGTATAAAATGGAAGCAAGGAAACATGGGGACAAACATGCCATAACTTATCTGCATTAGCAGCAAAACAGGAGTTACATCACCAGTGCCAATATCGTGTACCATCACCATCCTCGCTGTTTGTCTTACTGGTGAAACATAAGCCCTTAAAGAGCACCCAGGTGGACACTACTACTCTCATTTTGAGGTAACATTGATACAGCCTTCTACACCTCATTAACTTTGGCTCCCGACTGGAAGTAAAAAGACAATTTTGGGGCATAGTGCATTTTGTCCTAACTTAAACACCTAAAACAAGTTTACCTTCTGTCAGGTAAATCTCACCCAAACTTACCAGCAATACAATACAACAGAAGTAATATACAAACACGAGTGCATACACTGCGTCAGAACACGAATTCACTTTAGTAACTGCATTTGCCATAGGAAAAAGAATTGTTTGGGGAACAAAAGAGACCAGATGATTTGAATGATAGTTACTGAGGGTCCACCTGAGAGGTTTCTATTCATGTGTGTGTTATGAATAAGTGTCACAAGTTGGTAATGTCTTCATTTCAGCTGGTTTCATTACCTGCATTTCATTTCCAAAAGAATGGTGATACAGATCTCATGGTATCCACTGCAATTAGTAAAATTGATTTCTGCCCTGTTTGTATCCGCAGAGAGGCTGAGCGATCCTCCGAGCAGCGTGGCTTCTGAGCCTCTGCCCTGGTGTCAGTGTCTCCGGCTTTATGTCTTTTTAATTGGCAGTAAGAAGTGGAGTAATCACCAGAGCCTCAGTTTATCCGTTTAATGCGGCGCTGACACATGCTGCCAAGCATTGGCATGGCTGGGGCTTTGCAGCACACTCTTAGCCCTTTCCCTGCTGGAAGCAAAGAACACATAGAAGGAGGCATGTTCCTATAAGGCTTGGTGCAATACTCAGTCCCTGCCCGTTCTGCAGGAGAGCATCTTAGCTGGAAATCTTTTACAAATGCATTTAGTCGTTAGAAACTCAGTTCACATTTTTGTACTACTAGTAATCTCCCTAGAAAGCTACCATAATAAAGCACTGCAGAACCTAGTCTATTTGTTCAAATATAGATGTAAGGACCTTTATACCACACAGGTAAGGATTTCTACATTAGGTTAAAAACTTTTTAAGGTATGTGTATGCGTCTTTGAACTGCTGCAATTCTGAAGTGAACTGAAGTGAAGCTAGCAAGAATCACGTCAACTTTACTCATCAGCTACCAAGTTCCTGAGAGCATATTTCATTTCAGACACCCCTGTGAGGGTTCAAAAAATCCCAGAATTCCTATGCCATGAGAAATTCTTAAAGCAAAATATGATTTATCTCTGAATCAGTATAAAACTAAAGACTGAAATGCTTCTAAACCAGAAATGTATTTTTCACCCAGCTCTAGTTAGGAAGAGCTTCAGTCAAAGTTGAATATGGTCCTCTTGATATGTGGATGTGGTCCTCTCCAGAATCTGATGATTATGACTCCTGAATAAAATTGATATCTGAGCACAGTGAGCAGTATAGGTCTATGATTAAATGATGAAGAAACAAGTTCTAGTTTTTTGCTTCGGGGCAAAAAACATTCTTCCATAAAGTCCTGAGCAGGATCTCTCAAGAAGCAAAATATTATGGATGTTCAACACCTGCAGTGAGTGAATTCCAAAACCACACTAACAATATGGAGTATGCAGCTATCATGGGTTCAAGGTAGTTCTTTGAAACTGTTAAATCTTGAAAATTTTTAGACATATGAACTAACATTGACTTTAGTGTATAGCACAGATTATTTCTGAATACAAGAATATATAAGACCCCAGGCTTATAAACTGCTAGGTGAAAATAATACTTGGACTGTAAAATCAAGCATTTAAGACTAAAATATAAGCATTTTAGTTGTACATGCTAACCTCCTCTTACCTTCTGAATACCTCTTCCTTGAATAGTGATTTAGACAGGGTCAACTGGAAAATGCAGAATGTTCATATGTAACACACATTTGCACCAAAGTGCATTCGTGTAAAACTGGATAAATTAAAGTTCAGAGGTATTTCTTAACTCTCAAGGACTAGCTATTGCAGCCTCAGGAAAGTCAATTTAAAGTTAACTCTGCTGTAAATTATTTTAATGCTCCTTTTCTTATTTCCAGCGTTGTAAGTTACATGCGAATCTTGAATCTTCTGCCTTGCAGTAGAGGATGCCACTACTAGAGTTATTGAGAGCTTTCACTGTACAGATGCACATTAGCAGAGGAAATGTGCTTTTGTGTATGTGTGCACATGTGAATGGTGAAAACATCTTGAGCCTACAAGGTGTCAAGAAGAAGCCTGGTCTGGATTACCTTACTCCTACCCCTCAAGCTAAGGATTTTAGGGGCAGGCTTGGGATGGAAACTGCTCACTTGAGAGTATTTTATAATGTAAGACTGCAGACCTGTTCTCTTCTTCACCTACATTTCCATTTTCCTGGCCTCAGCTGGTCCAATGTGTCTCTTGGTGCAGGCAGTGCCAGTGAGAGCCTGGCCTGCAGCCTGGAGCCTGCCAGTGTTTTCCCAAGAGAGAAAAATAAGAGAAGGATAATGGCAATTTTTGTCCTAATTCCTAAATGGAATTTCATGGGACAAAGAGAAGACACTTCTGTGGCCCGAGGGGATTTCCTCTGCTGAATATCAAACACCATCTACAAACAACAGAAATGTGAGAGATTCTCAAAATAAAAGGTCACAGGGATTTTCTATAATAGAAAGGCTTTAAGGACCTGAATACAGGGTGTTGCTACCAGCTGCCCCTACAATGAAGCAGAAAAAATCTTGGTGAGGAGTTTCCTCAATATGTTTTTCTGCAGTTCTGATCAGCCTCTAATTTGAGGGATAGTCTCTTGAATTGTTCAACTTCAAGTCAGGGAGCATGGTCTACATTTAGTAGCAGCCCTGAAAGCACAGAAGGGAAATAAGAAAGGAATCAAAGCAGAAAGGGAGTCGACCATCGTACCTGAGATGGCTTGGCAGCATACTCAGGCTCAGTCTGCACATGTAGTATCTGTGTGTCGAACACAGGGAATGGTATTTCTTTAAGTGTTGTGAAGAGCCCAAGTCCATTATGAGAAGGGTAGGAAAGGAACATGGCTGGCTAATGATCACTGACTGCCCGAGGCAGTGAATGGCCTGGCAGCTGCATAAAGAAAGCAACTCTTCCTCTGTCCACCCCCTCACTTGAAAACATGGAATAAACCTCTATTTGTGACCAAATCTGGCTTGGAACCTGATCAAGGATGAGTAAGACAGGAGGTCTGGAAAAGCACAACAGGCACTGTAGCCATACTTGCCTGTCCCTATGTATCCCCAGAGATGGGAGCTTCTCCTTTCCGGGGTTGTAAAGGAGCAAGCCCCACAGCTGGACTGGGCTATTACTCTCACTCCAGAACATTGTGTGCATGGTGGGTTCCTAGCACACATGGGTGTAGAGTAATAGCAAGTGTACTTCAGCATGTGAAGAACATACTAAGAGCAAGTTATTTCCTGCCCTTCTTTTGCTTGTAGCTTCCTCTCCTTCCCGCTGTCGTCATCCCCATCTGGCCATCTCCATCCTCTTCCCCCACACACCCCTTTCTCCAGGACTCACAAGCTCCATTTCTTTACTCTGGTCATGTTTCCTTTATTTCTTTTCTCTTCTGAGATCGGGAAGGCATAGGAAGAGGGACAGCATCTGCACCCTATCTATTTTCAGAATAAAGAATTTGACTTTCAGACCTGAAGGAACTGGAGTGGGGGTGTGCAACACATTTGGCTGTGCTCAGGACATGTATCATGAATACAGTGAGAGGCCTGTTGGCTACTTCCACATGGAAAGACAATGATAATTAATAGGGACTTAGAGTATTCAGGAGCATGAAAGTAACATTCTACTTATATGCCTTCTTCTGTAGATAAAAAAGAAGTGATATTGTTGCGGTGCCTAGGACTTCAAAATCTGACTGTTTTAAGCACAAAACATGGCTTAAAACACATATTATAGGTCCAGAAGAACACCTCTTTCCGTCTTTGAGAAGCATTTAAAATAATTCAGCAGATGAAGGTAAGAAAACATTCATTTCAACTAGTTTTTCACTTTGATACGTGCCGATGAGTACAGAAATGTGAAAATGAAACAACTTAAGAATGTGTAGCTCAAATTACATACGAAAATCATCCATTCGAAGTGTGGATTTAATCATTTTTGTCTTACTCAGTTCATTCTTTCAAACACCCATTTCCCATTCCAGGTTACAATACTTACACTGTAGTGTAGATTACTATAATTAACAGGTTAAACACATGAAAACAGTTTTTTCCCCTTGATGTGTCTTTGGATCCTTTATTTTGCTAGCAGTTATACAGTAGAGTCACTTCTTACAAGGGAGAAACAACTGCCACGGGGTTTCTTAATGCTGCTGATGTTCTTTTCTTTCCCTCCAGTAATAACAGTGAGAAATTATTGTCTGTATAGAAAGTAATATAAAGGAGAGTATATGTCAGGAAAAGTATGTTAGAAGCTGTATGTATAACATTCACAGTTACAGACTTCTTATATTTACAGAGTAGCCAATGTTGGTTTTTATTAAGAAGACACAATTAGAACCTTTCTAATCTCACTGTATGTAAAGTTCTTTTCTGATCCAAAGCCCCTTCAGTTAGAATACAATTGAATTCTACAGAATAAGAAAGAAAATATCCCATAAATCTCTTCTGTGTTATGATATTTACAGCAAAGACCAACATTGTTCTTACTTTGTTTTCTCCACCAACACATGCCATGTGGCATATCTGTAGATTTATTTATTTTTTAATCATATGTCCTGCTGGTTATAACATAACTTAATGTACCAGCTGCAATTAACAGACTGTCAAAGGATCAACTAGCAAGTGCTGATAAGCTTCATTTAACTAATTTGAGGAGTGGAAGTTTGATTTTCTTTTTTTTTTTTTTTCCAGGAAGGTAGCTTGTTTCCTTATTTCCTGTCAAGTGAGCCAACTCCTGTGACCTGTAGTTAAAAGGGCCCTTTGTAATTAAGGCAGTGAGTCTCCAAGTGAACAGTTCTCACAGTAGGAGGGGGGAAAAAAAGAAGAAAAAAAAAAAGAGGAGGATGCATGACTCTGCTCAACTAGCTAATCGGAGCTGAGCCAATCCATTTTCCTGCAGGCCAGTCAGTGTAACATAAGTGCGTAGAATCTCGCCCTTCATTGGCTTCGTGTCCATTTTATGGACCAGCGAGTCTATTAAGATCTTGGTGAGTGGCCCTATCCGAGAGCAGGGCTCCCTCCTCCTCATCTGCCCATAGACTACCAGAAACTGATCAGCCGTGTTATATCAATAACGTTCTCACACCAGGTTGTGTAAATTGATCTTTTACAATTTCTCTCAGTGACAGTCTCTGTAACCAACAAGATAAATCATTCCTCCCGTGGCTTTTTTATTGATTGCTGAGACCTGTATAAAAATTACACTGCTCAAGCTGTGAAGTGAACATCCTCATAAAAGAAGACTTTCTATTTACAATCAAAATATGTTTGGGTCCAGATCAAGCACAGATTTACTATCCTAGCACCATTAGAGACCAGAATCTAACTGAGATTCAAAGCACTGACAAAGTAACCCACATAAACTTTTAAAATTTGAATGGTGCACTACAACCCGAAGTAAAAAAGCAAACAAATAAACAAAAAAAATTCCAAGGTTATAAAGTCTTGTTGAAGTAAAGGCAGTCATAATAGCAAACCGTCTGTTAAAAACAATGACGCAGAAGAAGCACAGCAACACAATCACCAAATCACCAGCTTTTTTTTTTTTTTTTTGCAATTGCTTGTACAAACACTAACACAAATTGCTTTCTGATACCATTTTATTATCAATGCAGATATATTTTTTTTTAAATGGAATAATAAGACTTGAGAGTTCCTTACCTCTTCAGAAAAGAAATATTCTACAACTTTGGAAGATTTGGCAGCTGTAATATCATTCTAAGGAAATTGATTTAAACTGTTGTATAGTATTGGCTTTACTGTTTTATTAAAGTAAAAAGTCTAATGGTGTTTGACATAGGCAATCAATTGCATCCATTGTTTTTAGGCAGTATCAACTCCACAATTATTATATTCCTTCCACTTTATACCATCATTTTAATTCTGTTAAAACAGTCACTAACTTCTGGGTTTTGAATTATTTAAACCTTATGGTAATATTGTTTATATGTGTAATTTAAAAGATTCTTTTGAAGCAGGTGGACTTACACTGAACAAAACTGTTAAGTGTTAAATCATGAAGCGTGATGAAAAAATTAGAAAATTATTCAGAGCACTGAAGAATAGATATCAGGTACCACTTGTATTGCTTGTACTGGCTCAGTCTGTGGCTTTGGATAAGGCACTTGCTGGCCAATGCCTCAATTTACTCGTGTTTAAAAAGGGCATTATAGGCATGAAGAAGAAAAGGGTCATTCCCATACCATGCTAATTTAAATCAGTAGATACACTCCAGCCAGCCTTGTCCTCTGGGAAACTGTGAAGTTTAAATCAGTGTTTGCAAAGTACTCTCAAACCCTTGATGATGAGACCAACAAGAAAGCAAGCTGTTGTTACAATGACTCTGAAAACAAAGGATGTTTTCAAGTATTTCATGTTATCAGAAAACTGTGCAGACATGATTAGTGCTACCTGGGAGAAGACCGTACCAAGTAGTTTCTCAAAATGAAGTATTTTGTTAAAGACTCAACATATTCCTATGAGGTAAAAAGTTAATTTTTTTCTGTTGATATTATCAAAATCTGTGGTAGAACTAACTACTTATGATGCCAGAGAAAAGAAAGAAAAATAATTCTAAACATTTTGCTTAAAAGAAATTTTGTATATGTAACTAGATGTTACATGTTATAGACTGTTACGTTCTAAACCATGTTAAACTATTCAAAATGGCAAAACCATAGGTTATTTTTATCAATAAAAAACTGGTGGCTCAATCTTCACTAAAGAGAGACACCTCAGAAGTAAGATGTTATTCATTAATCTGAAAATTCAGAATATGAAAATTATAAATTTTTTGCTAATACTATAAATATGTCCCTAAACTGCAGAATCACCTCTCTATTCGCTCAGTGAGCAAGGTTATTTTTCCACTTAAGCGAAAAAGAAGGAAGGAAGGGAGATTTATTTTTTTAAAAATAAACATGTTTATGACTACACTTTCGCTGTCTAGAGAGGGAGCTGACTTCAACATAAAATCTGGTGGCACTTTCCATTCACTTCCCTGTTCTTCTTCCTCTTTCTTCCCAAGGCATTTTGAAAGGGGAAGAGTTGAAACACTATTTATTAGAAAAACTTGATTGGAAAAAGCCAGTTCAAAGCCCAGGAGCTGAAGACAAAGGACTGGTGCAAACAAAGGATTTCCTGTGGACAGTAAAAGTAATGAAATATAAAACCGATATTAAATAACATCTTTTGTCTATATTTTGGCATACTTTGGCAAAGAACTTAAATTATCCAAATCAGATTATTATCTTTTCATTATTAGCTTTATTAATGTGCTACTCTCTGCATCTGGGCAGCAAACTGAGGAAGACGAACATCTGTATCATTCAGGATTGAGGGTTTTTGTTTGTTTCCTTTAGGCAAGAATGCAAAATAACTGGGGGTAATTTTTAGCAACATCCTCTTGATTTCTCTTAATCCTGGATTGTGATGACTCTTCAAGCAGCTCATTGGAAGCAATTGTGGGAAAAAGGCCATTCTCTTTTCAGCTGTTGTTCCAAACCCTAATGAGTTAACAATTGAAATACAGAAAGTTGCTTCAGAGGTCAGGAGAGTATATTCTACACAATGGTCGCAGCATTTGAAACCATGACAGCACTATAAATTGACAAACTAAAGCAGAGCACTTGGTGGTCTGAAGTGGAGAAAAGAACATCAGCCTAGAGCAGTAAAAAGACGAGCCATGAAACCACATAGAAAAAATGAGTGATTTTTTTCAGATCACCTTGTTAGAATTTAGTGTATTGGAGGTCAGACAAGTAGAACAATAATAAGGTCCAAGGTTGAATACCAGTGGGGAAGCTTAACCCAGGAGCTCCAGGTCAACCATAAGTGAATGAGGTAGAACAGTGAAACAGTAGTCACCCGGGAAGGGAACGCACAAAAGTCAGCGGGTTAAGGGGAGGAGCCCGCCACTTATCAATTAGACTAAGAGAAAGCCCAGGCTCTAACACCTGGGATAGGAAAATAATCCCAGTGTGATGAAAGGAGATTTTCTCCTGTGCACAGTTCTTGCTCTCTGGTTTTCAAGTTTTGAGAAATTTGAAATGTTGTGTAGCTAAAGATCTTAAATCTGTAACAGATGAGAAAATGCAGGCCAGTTGGATGCATTTTCCCAGTGTCTTATGTGCATATGACAATGTTTTCATCCCACGCCGGACAGTCTGCTGAGATAAAGGAGGCATAAAAATAAAGTTCATTTTAAAAAATTAACAAAAACACACACGCATGCGCGTGCACACACACATGTACTACCTTGTAAGGAAGAGATTTTTAACTTCTTTTTTTGTCTTTAGAAAAGAGCAATTCACACCAGTTTTATTTTTAAATTATGAGGAGGAATTTCTACAGATTTGTGAAGAAAATTGCTTCAAGTGATGGAGTAGGGAATATTTAAGTGGCATTTTACAATGGAAATGTATATATATATGTGTTTTTGCAAAATGCCTATACAACTTCCTCTTCCTATGAACATCCATCACCTAATTTAATAGGAATTTTGCCATTGATTTCCTAGGAGCTAGAACAGACCCAACACAAAGCAGATCATTTCTGATATCCCGTAGTTCAGAGTACATTGAAAATATCCAAGTTAAGCTAGCCTTAACTATCCACTAATATGGACATATGTTTTTCCTGCTATGCAGACTTCAATGTATGGATTGTTGTAAGATACAAACAACTATGGTATTACCTTTATATGTGTCTGTGTGCATGAGGTGGGGGTAAGGGGGCAGTGTGTGGGTGTGTCCACGCAGCAGATGTTTTGTGCAACATCTAAAATATGTAGCTGAAATATTATCCAGGCCTTGTGAGCAATATGTAGTAAAAGGGCAAGGATGTATAATGTCAGCTAAAGTCAAGCTCTAAACATACTCTATTTGTAACTCACCACCCTATTTTTCTATTTGTCTGTTCTTAAGCTCACATTTCTGAGGAATTATATGGTCCTGGACTGCTGTTAAAATAAGCAAAACTCTTACAGGCAGAGTAAGTCTTACCAGCTGTAGTAAAATAAACGGTATCACTACTATCCTCTAGTGTGTACATGCTACTTTTCAGGTTACAAAAGACCGATTGTAAAGGTAACAAGTTGCAATAACTTTTCGAATTCTTTCTCTTTTGCCTCTCCAGAACAGTATTAGTGCAGATAAAGTGGGAGCTGTCTGCTGAGCACACAGATACACCCTGCTCCATAGCCAACCCCTTCCCACATCCTCCAAAGAATATGCAGCGGTTACATTGCCAAGTGGCAGCTTTTTGCTTTAAAGAAGATGAGTTTTCTGTCCTGAAAGCTCTTCCTTCAAAGAATGAAGCAGAGAAGTCTAGAGACAAAAAAAAAAAAAAAAATAAAAAAATAAATTAAAAAAAAAAATAAAAAGAATATCAAGGGTGGCCCCTGAAATCTATCAGGACTGGAGAAAAAATATGGCTGACTTAAAGAAGTTGAGAAGGGGAAAAAGTTTAGGAAAGGAATATATAATTCAAGGACTGCAGTTTTCAATCTCATAACTGGGTATCATGTTGTTTGGAAAAATAATTGAATATGAAGCTATGAACATATTGTAGATGACACAGGAAAGAGGTTGTAACTTCTTCACAAGTTGATTTAAAGATATGGTTTGTCCAAAGGAAAAGATAACTTGAATTTTATGTAGTTCTCTCTAAATGGTTCTTTTTTAAATTTCATTACAGAGCTAGATCTACATCTCAGAAACTATGGGAGGTCATGCCAGATGTAAGCAGGGGGATCAAGAAAAAAAGGATAAAAATGTCCCTTGCTTTAAGAGAGTAGATCCTTTATAAAATATTCTGCAGAAGCATGGGTGGCAATAGCATTTCTTTTGTGTGCAATAGGGGAAGTTGGACTAAATAGCATTAGGATTTAATATACTTTTCTTAGAAGAAAGTTTGTTTCTTTAACTTCACACAAGGGGGAAAAGTGGTGCACCATTCAGTTTAATGACCATTATTTCCTTCTTACAGAAAAAGTTAATTTCAAACTCAAGCTGATAACATATCACAGTCTTGGGGAATGATTTGGATCCAGTTTAGATGCCAAGAGTGGGGTTCAGTTTAAGGTGAAGACATCAAAGTCTACATACAGATGTTGACATGTTAGGTAGATGTCCATGAAGATCTATTTAGAAGAGGATAAAGAGTGATTCAGCTCATTCTGGTGCAGATGTATGCCCAGCTGAATTGTTCACCAGGCTCCATTCACTGTATTAACTCAATCTCAACTGATATAATGAGGACTTAGACACCTACCTCACATGTAGACACCTACACTGTAGGCACCTAAATTTAAGTGTTTGAGTCTATAGATATATATATAGACCATAGATATTTATATCTACCCATCATTAGATAACTTGGTAGGTTAGTTGGGTTGGAAGAGCTTCAAAATCATCTGCATCTGAGCTGCTTTTTCTGTATTCCACTGGCAGTTAGTAAGAATAACCACTTGTAAAGTGAGATTCACATCACCTTGCAGTAGATATCTGAAATAAGTCAGATGAGTTACACTACAAAATATATATTATTTTCCACTGAAGATAACAGAAAACTAGAAACAGAAACCTAGTTCAGATTAAGACATCTACATCTACAAGCTCTCCTTAGGTCTCAAGCAGTCCCTGAGAGATGGAGAGATTTAAAGATTTGAAAGAAGATAATGCAGTGGCTTTTAGAATTGTTGATGAGGGTGATCTCCCAAAGGAGGAGGACAACACTGACATCCCATCTGAACTTCAACCAGTAGGTGGTGGATGTTTGCCAGAGACTCTGACAGGAACAACACCATGAAGTATTGATAAATTAAGTCAAGAAGGTGAGAAACATAATGTTCTGTGTGATGGGGAAAGGAAACCCTGTAGAGGGACTTGAGACAATGATCTCATAAGCTTGGAAAATGGTTGTTGGTGTTGTCTTTTTAACAGACATCATCAGGAAACAACAGTAGTTGTCAGTGCTTGGAAGGAAAAAAAAATGCAGTTCTCCAGATAAAAGTTAAAGTGAATTGTAAGTAAATGATGGAGACAGAGAGAAGATGCAAAAATTCAGATATGCCCTGGATGTGAGACATCAGGAATAACTGTGAGTCACCAATGACAAGCATTACATGTACATTAACAGACAGGAAAAATGGCTAAGGGACATTTGGCTGTTCTCCTCTAGCTCTGCTGAACTTGAGCTCATGGCTGGACATCCACAAGGATATGTTAGCCAGTAAAGGTGAGGAATTTTCTTGGGTAGAAGGCAGAATTGGTAAAAACAGGTATCTATATGGCCCAAAACAAAACTGATAGCTACATTTATGTTTGCAGACAAAATTATCTGAAAGCAAGAAAAAAAGGGTGGAAAAAGAGAGAAGGTAATCAGGAAGAGTCAGGAGGTCTTCATACACAGGATGGAGGGCATACAATGAAGGGATGTTAGATGGTTAAAACAGCTCAAAGGAGAAAGAGCCTAGAAAACCAAGTACAAGAAAACAGGCATGTGAAGTTAGACATGAATGAACTCTACTCTGGAAACAGGAAGGATGCCTGACAGATTTTGTGGAAAGGCATGCCAGTGAAGACTGATGGATCAGGAAGCACTGAAGAAAAAATTGAAAGAGGAATCCTAGACAGCCATTATACATGGTTCAAAGGGACATGGTCAAGGAAATGGGGGTTGTTGAGTACGCAAGACCTGTAGTGTTTCCTTGCTTGCTTGCCTGCATGTTCATATGGAGACTAAATCATATTTGTCTTGTAGGATAAAACACAAAAGAGAACAGACATCTCAAAAAATAAAAGTACAGGAATATGAATTGGGCAAAGGAGATGTGGGGATGCAGTGTCATTTCATGACATATGAAATGCTGGGTGCTTCCTTTGAGCTTCTGAAGAAACTGCCTTCAATAAGAAGCACTCAGTTATTTGATGGATTCACCCCATCAGTGAGAAATCCTCTCTGTGGGATGTGTCTGCCCCTGTGGTTGTGGAAAAGGGATTCCCAACCACAAGAAATGACAGATGTAACACTCCAGCTCCCCTGCCCCCAGCAGATTTAGATTTTTCTGGTCTAAAATGGGTCTTCAGAAGTTAAAATGTCAACAGACTCTTATCAGAGGCATGCTATTAGGTGTACCTCATTTTTTATATAGTTAGAATAATATATAAATTGGTTATGCACATTCACCAGTCTGTTAGCAAGAAAAGCTCTGGTCTTCTTATAGTATCCCTTAGTATATTATTCCCAGCTGAATGAAGACCAAAATGACTGATCACATCTTTGTTAAAGGTTGCAGGGACGGCCACTGGGAAACTGTGGGAGTAGGAGTTCATTGAAGTAAATCATGTGTACTCTCTTGTGTTAGTGAAGAGCGGCAGAGTGGATGGACAACCAGCGTGATCCAGCCTGTCTGTTTTCATAAAACTAGTGAATCCCTGACTATGGGCTCCAAAGGGCTCTGATTGTGAAAAAAGTGGCTAAAAAGAACAGTTAAAAATTATAACACTGGTGTCAGAGAGCCCTGTTATTCAACCTTCAGCATGGGAAATATGCAAAGCTCTCACTAGAGAAGAAAGATAGATATAAATATGAGATGTTATTATCATGGAAGTCATAATTCCCTCTCCTCTCCCAAAACAGAAAAGACCAGTTCAGAAGAAAGACTGTACCATTTTCAAAGGTTTTGCAAAACTGGTGATCCTAGGCAAATCAACACCAACTACACTGTTTCAAATAGCACTTTTTGTACAAAGAAAATATTCCTTTGTGCCAGTGCTGGATCAAGTTGATACAATAAGAA
Source organism: Antrostomus carolinensis (assembly GCF_000700745.2). Lineage (NCBI taxonomy): Eukaryota > Metazoa > Chordata > Aves > Caprimulgiformes > Caprimulgidae > Antrostomus > Antrostomus carolinensis. Next base: position 85,709 of record NW_010334642.1, on the reverse strand, counting down.
TTCCATGGGAAATAGAGTTAATGGCACCACCACTAACTTGTTTCCACATTTAATATAGAAAGATGTCTAGCAAGTGGGCAGTCAGAAGTGAGGGCATTGCCTATACCCTTTCACAAAGGGACAAAAATATATCCTTAGAAAGTTCAATTCACTATGGTGAGGGGGTGGAATGATTTTCAACCTTTTCTCATCAACTAGAATGCTTTTCACAGCCAACAAATCACAACGTACAGTTAGATATAAGACCACTTCTTTAGGAAAATGTGTTAATGTTAAAAATGAATAGCAATTATAGCAACACAAGAAAATGAAACTTGCAAGCCCAGAGAAATAAAACAACTTGTTATTTATGATAAACAACAGGGGATTGTTGTAGGTCTGAAGCAATCAAAAGAATCTTGCACCACAAAGCGAATCTGAACAAAAATAATAATAATACTTAGAATTCAGACTTTTCATTTATTGAATTGTTTCTGTACAACAAGCTGTACAGAATAACACAATACATACTAATGCTCTGGAATTAGTAATGAAACAACCTAGTTGTAAAGGAATATAGAGCTATATAAAACAGAGAGCTGTTATTTTGTTGGTTTGCATGCTTCTTGCTCAAATATCCAGCGTGTGTATTTTTCTTCTCTGTCCAAAAAGTGTTCCTCACATTAGTTTTTAAGAGTGTAGGAGTGCATTTAATGATTAACTGGGACAAATAACTGCTCAATAATGCATTACCTTGTGTGGACCTAAACTGGATCACAGTCTTTTATTTCAGTGGCTTTTCAATTCCCTTTGTTATTCTTTTATGGTATACTCCCGAGTCCAAAATCTGACTTCTTCCATGGCTTTTGATTTGCGCCCTTGTTCACATTTGATACATCTGCTAAACTCAGAGGAGTGAATATAGCTCTTTTTCAAGCCCCAATCACAGGTCACAAAAAAAAAATCAGTAATCACTTGTCAGATTACAGATTTCTCCTTTTTAAAATTTTATAAACCCCTAACAAACCTTATCCCAATCTGCTCAGAAAATTCAACATTCCAGTGCTGCACAAGTCAGGACACTATTTGGTCTTATCCCCATGTAAGAAAAACACTGTATGTCTGTCAATGCCATTCACACAATTGCAACTGAAAATAATTTGTAAATTCAGGTGCATTTAATACTTAGACTTTCTTGTATTCTTGCAATCAAATAAGAAGTCTCCAGAAAGATGGTCTGAAGGCTTTGTCAGGGAAGCATTATTTCTTTTTTTATCCTCAGCTGCAGTGCAAGCACAGAAGGAAGAAACATTTTCCTCCAAAATTTTATTGCAGCTTTTGTGCCCAAAGCAGAAAGATTTTTCTTCCTCTTTGAAGAAATCCAAGACATCTTATTATCCTTGGAATAACTGGAGAAAATGAAGGAATTACCCTACTGTGTCATTTCAAATCTGTCAAAATACTTCGCAGCTCTCTCAGAGTACTGATGATCCTTTTCTAGCAACTACCTTCTCCAGCAGAGTCTTCATCACCTTGCTCAGTTATTAAGGAATAAACATACGTACACAGCAAATACATCTTGCTGCTCATACGCCATAATTTGCCTGCATGAGGGGTGCATCCATGAGTCTGAACAATGAACACCTCTGCAAGTGTGCAAAGTCTATTTGAAATGACCTTTGAAGCTTTTGCATTGCAAAGAGCAAAGGGAATGAAATTCTTTGAACAGATTGTTATAATTTGTTCACCTAAGTCTTTCAAAGGTTATTGGACTGCCAAAAAGTGTATTTTATCCACTAAGAGAGGTGGATATGAATATGGGAAGTTAATTACACAATATCAATAAAATGGGAAGAAATTCATGCAATAAGATTACACTTTATCTCAATTTTATTGGAATGAAATGAAAATATTTTTGTATATGAAAAGAAGTTACATAATGATACTAAAAAAAAAAAAAAGCTAGAAGAGGCAGAAATTGCATAAGCCATTCACTGGTTGTCTGGAATAAGAAAGAGGAATCAAAAGCTGGATATTTCCTTAAGTATCTTGTTCATACTTCATTGCACCTTCCTTTCAAGCATGTGGCTTTGATCACTGTTCACAGTACAGTGGACCAAATGGACTTCCAGCACGATACAACTTAACATTCCTGTGATCCTGAATGCCATGGGATTCCTTCATGCTAGAAGATATTCAACATGATGGATAAACTTGTGAGACATTGCAGGAAGTAATAGATATCCTAGATCATTTTGTTCTGTCTCCAAGAACTGTTTTTCTCAGTTGTTGTCCTTCCTGTATATTATTTTTGATGTGAAGACATCTTTATCTGTTTTTACTGCCCAGGCAAGAAGCCTCACAGAAAAGTTTATGAAACTGGTGAATACAGAAATGATAGAAAGTTGGTCAGAGAGAAGCTAGCAACAGGTGAACAAACATCTATAGCTCAGAAGTCTGATTTCATTCCCATTTCTGCAGCGGGATGGATCACCCCTGCATTTTTGCTCCAGATTCTACCCAAAAGCCCCATGGGCACATGTTCATTTGACTCTTACATACTGCAGTAATTGAAGATTTTTTTCAGAACACAGCTGTGCCAGGATAAACCTGTTACTCATGGACGTGCTTAGGACCAAATTTTGTTATTCCTTATCCAACTTTATATAAAATGAAAATCAAGAACTGCAGACCAGAATACATGAGGTTCCAATGACCATTTGCTTACTAAAAACTGCACAGGTCAAAGTTATGTTGGTGTGATCCTGTGATTTTCATGGCAGTCTTTTGTCCAGGATTATTGCTTTTAATTTGAACTACTCAAAGTGATTTTTCTCTCTATCTTTTTGGCACAAACCAGCATATAGGGAAATGCTTCTGAAAGGAAACAAAATCTCCTTCATTTTGTGGAATCCACTAGACAATGAAGAATATTCAATTATACCCTCTCCAAATACATATTTAATTTCCCATGTTTCCAAAACTGTCTGATAATATTAGACTGTTCCTTTTTCTCACTCTCTATCTGTGTATTTTTTTTTTCTTTTACTCTGAATCTTTCTTTTATATTGAAAAATTACCTTCACCACTGGAATAACTCCTGTTATTGTATTTCATGCAACCATTGGCTCTCCTATAAAAGTCCCTCACTCTTCATGACAGCTGCTCTTGGCCCTAAAATTATTGGACCTAAGCCAAAGTTCTTCACAGTTCAACAATGTTTGTTCATTTCTAATCATTCCACCACAGAGATGTTGATAAGAGCAACAGAAAATACTTTCTAAAAGTAACTTTTTCCTCACTAAAAGAAGACCAAGAGTGTCCCTTTTGAAAGGGAAACGTTTTAACTGAAAATTGACATACTCTTAAGACCTCTAATTAGTTTCCAGCTGAAATATTAATTTGTCTTCCAAAAAAAAAAGTTATTTTTTGTTTAGTTTCACTCCCCTAACTCTCTCTTTGCTTTTGAAAGAATGTATTTCTTGTTTGTCAAGGAAGGCAATATACTAACAATGCATACATTATTTTTTACTCTTCATTTTCCACTGATTTCTATATGATACGCTACCTTGTAAAGTCTTAGCATGTGAAAGCAAAGGAAGCTGCTGGAAGAATTGTACAGTTGCCAAGATGGCCCAAGGCTGTTCTCTCACTTCTTGGACAAGGATCTTTACACAACACCAATGTTCTTGGAGCCAGCCCTGAAATCCAGCCAGAAATCTCCACTGTTTTAGTAACTACTAGCTTGCACATTAAGTGATGTAGGACATCCAGGTGTCAGGTAGTCCATGGTCTGCTCTAGCAACCCACAGTGTCCTGGGTAAATTTCAATGTTCCAGTATTTCCTTCACTGGCAAGTGAGTCTACCTGTCTGAAAGACTGCCTCTCACACCACAAGGTTTTCCTGCTGTAGAAACTAAATCCAGTGTAACACAACTTTCTGGGACCAGAGCCAGCTCACTTTCAGCTCAGCGGTCTTATCTTTGAATTTAGAATTAAAGGCTCATGCACATCTCCTTCCATGAGGAGCAAACCTCATTCTTTCAGTGATCCATTCCCTCAAATATCGAACTGGTGGTACCACTAGACTGCATCTTTGCACACATGATGAGATTTTGCTGGCAAAAATTGCTGTAGAGTTGTATTCCTCCTTAACTGAATATCTGTCACTTCCAAACTGATGTTAATTGATGCCTGCTTGCTGTGGTGGTGGGAGTTTCAGAACAGATGTTAATACAGCAATGAGCATGTTAAGGAAATTTAAAATATAAAAAGACTAACTTCTACTTACAGTCTATATATACTGCTGCAGATTTATTGAAAAACAAAATAAAGAATATACTTAGCTGACAAGGGTGGGGTCTGAGATTAACATGTTCACTGAATTTCTCAAACCAAAGCTGTATGAAAAGACCTAATTCTTTTCCTCCTTAAGTAATATTTTAAATGTACCACATATCTGTTCCTGCACCAGGTAAGCAGCTGGCTAGGAGAGTAGGGCCTGCTGATACACTGTTTTTTAATGGAACACTAGCATCTAGCATGAGAGGTACAAGTCAGCTGAACTTCGAAAATATTGCTGCTAAATAATTACACAGTATCTTTAAATTATGGCTTACTGTTTCTAAAAATGACTGTATCATCCATCAAAGTGTACTGTAAGCTTTTTAAATAAATGTATCATGCAAATGTATTTTGTAAGATTACATGCAATTGCATTTTTTTCATTTGTATTCATATTTAATCGTAAGTCCATTATTTGAGATTCAGGATGGGATAAATCTAAATGTGAAGCTTTTATACTGCCCTGTAAGTTATACAGTATAGTTTAATATTAAGATTTTACTAGACACTTACACAGTACTCAGTTTTAATATGGAATACTTCATCATGTTCATTATTGCCTATTTATACTCATGTAAACTGACACTCCTGAAATAAGCAAGCTTTAAAATGTTAATATAAATGTTATGCCTCTTTTAATTGCAATAGACATCTCATTAAGTAATTTAATGCTGATGGGACCTTTTACCAATACACAAAACCCATCTTTTTCCCTGCTTTTATATACAGCACAATATGATGGAAATATTTTTTCCCACATTGATGTTCATCAACTTTCCCTTTGCTCTCCATATCCTGCACGAGTGAGCAGTGAGCTGCCTCGGTGGGCTGGACTAGCTGGTTCCAACCAGGGCATCTTTAGCAAGGCTGTACCTGCCCCCTGGGGATTAACTAGCAGGACCAACAGATGCAGCACTGGACAAACAAGAGCTACCTAGACCATGGCCATGGTGGAATTAGTTCTTCATCTAGGTGGAGAGAAAAACATGCATGACATTTTCATTATCCTAGAAGGCAGAAACATCTGGTTACTTGGTTGAGCTCATCAGCAGTAAAGCCTGTAGTTGATTAGCCCTTCTCTCAGTAGTAGGCGTTACTACAGTCAGTGGGAATTACTAAACATGGTTTCAGGGGACTGACGTTAATTTGGCTTGCCAAAATAATATGCAATTTTTTAAGGAGTTTGTGTTAATTAGTTGTATAATTTGATGTGATGTGATTCAGTTTGCACAAAGAAAAGCAGAACAGGGCTTGCTATTAGAAGCTGCAGTAGGAGAATCAAGAGGTGGCACTTAAATAGTGCACAGTATGAATCTGCAGCGGTGAAAGACCTTAGTTCATGATCTAATTATACAATGGGATTCCCTTTCTCAAAAGCTAAAAGCCTTTTAATTCAATTTTTTTTAAGATGTTTTACTTTGATTACTGTACTATTAATTCCTGTGCACCTACTATTTTACCACAGCTTAAGTCAATTTGGAGATCTCATTTTGGCCTGTTTTGTATAATATCCCACTTTTAGCAGAAGAGGAATATGTAAAATGGTAAAATTAGGCAATTTATAGTTTGTATAATTCCTCCCTGCATCTCTCTGCCTGCCTTCTACTCTTCACTCACTAACTCACAACTATTATTGTCAATTTAGGCTTCTTTACTACCTGTGAAATGGTAATCAGTGGTAGCACTGATGTCAGAATTACAATTTCTGCCAGGCTAACTGATAACTGTGTAGTCTGGGAACTTAGAAACATAGACAAGGTGGTCAACACCCTCTCATTAAAAGAGCTTGCTCCCTGCGGGGTGTTGGAAAAATTTTGGAAGTTTGCACTGAAGGGTATCTGCTCAGGGCTCTGGCTGAATTAAAGGGTTGTTTGGGGTTTTTTTCCTCAGTATTTACTGAGTATGGGATTAGATGACTGAAGCAAATCTCAGAAATAGCATACCCTTCCACGTTTCTCTGTTCTTCTCATCTTTCTTGTCTATGTGGATGGCAGATTCTTTGGGCTGATGGCTATTTCTTCCTATGTGTTTGTACAGTGCTCTGCACACTGAATTGCCAGTCCTGGCAGTGACCTTCAGGCAGGGCTCTCACAGACTTGCCAGTTAATTAACCCTCAGCTCACTCCCATTCTCTGCCACCCCCCACCCAGTATGTTAACATTTTGTGTCACCTCCATGAGGAACAGGGGGCAAGAGGGTTTTTATCACTATTTCTGTGGGGAAGGAAGTCTGAAACATATGGTATGAGGTATTAACACTATGCAAATTTAGCCACATACCTATTCAGGAGATTTGTCTCCTTAAGCTGTTTGTGTTGTTGATGGCTAGGATTCAGATCACCGCTGAAGAGAGACTATCAGGTGACAAAAGTTAGGCAGTATGGACACACCCCAGGATTTCCATTTCTATCCTTCTGCAAGAAAACAGCTTGATAGCTACGTTTAAAACCCTCTCTCCACTGGGGATGGACAAGTTGTAGAGATAAATTTATTTGCATGTTGCTTAAGAGAGATCCTCTGGGGACTGATTTTTCCTATAGAATTGCCAGGCAATGGGGAATCTTTTTACACATTGCTGAACTTTGCATGCTGATGTGCAAAGTTCTCAGAGATGTTCACAAATCTCAGAGTTGCCTGAAATCTCATACAATGCAGGTTTTCTATGATACAAGGTTCCCTTATAAATGTTGCACAGAGATCTCCTCTTCAAGTTTCTAAAAAGAGGCACTGCATAATTCATGGGGTGCTCTGTTCAACATCCAGCCCCTGTGAAAAAGCCCTGTGGGTTAGGTACGGCTTCATATAGAATAGTGAGTCCACCAAACACAGAAAAGAGTTGTAATAGACTCTTTGCCTGAACCATCAAGGAATGGGAGATATGAGTTTACGAGTGCGAAGTTTTTAAGAGCTCAAAGTACAGAAAGACTGGTGTCAAAGGAAGCATGTGTAGTACATAGTGGAGTGCAGTTGTTATTACACATAAATAAGAGGAAAGTGAGCGAGACAAAAGGCTATAATTCCATTGAGTGGCTCTAGTAACAGAAAATGAAAAAAAAAACCAAACCCCTATCACTTACACAGGCCAGCGCTGAGGATGCCTGGACAGATTCCAGGTGATTTCCATTAGGTTCAGTGAGGGTGCTGGTGTCCATCAGGGCAGCTATCTGTGCAAAGCTGAGCTGTCTATCATGGGATCACTTGAACTCTTTATGGAATTAGAGCCTTATAATGCTCATATGCTTGCTATTTATTTTCTATTTGAATATCAGTTATTACTGAAATCATATTAATTTACCTGGAGCAGTCAGTTGGTTCATATACAGCAATTTATAGTTACTCTTTAGCCCCTTATGCACACTACCTACCATACAGACCAGTATTGCCTGTTTCTGATATGCCCTCAATTATCTGCCTCTCTGACTGCTGTCACCTATATTATGCCTAGCTTTCAAGCTCAGGGAGAGTGAATTTCTGTATTGCTTTCAAGCTTTTGCAGAATGAGTTTCTGTATTTTGTTCTACCACATCTATCACAGTGGTGTCCATGACTGGGAATACTAGGAACTACAATAACACTAACACTAAGCAAGACTGATAGGAGAGAATTAATGCATCTGAGAAACACTAAAAAATAAATATGTAATTTTGTTCACTGAGGACACTTCATATAAAAGGATGTTGCAAGGCCCATGGTTTAATTACTTGTTAGGCGGCATTCAGAAACAGTACAGTAAACAGACTTGAAAAGTTCCTCATTATTATCAACTCCTGTTCTATATATGGGTAAATATCTCTTCTAGGAGAAAGCTATGCCCCTCAACCCATTATTAATTTACAAAAAGAGAAAGAAACTTCTTTGAGGAAACTTGTTGCTTTAGGTCAGGTTGACTTCTACAGTCTCAGAGTACAACTACAGAAACATTTCTATTGATGCAGAAAGGCTATATCTTTGCTTATTTAGTGAAAAGTGGTAGAAATTAATGGAAAATTAGGGCATAAGTACTGTGCTAGTAAGCAGAATTGGTTAAGCTAGTCTATACAAATCCATATTAATTGTAAAAGAACTTTGACAGAGGTAAAATTATCTCAGTAAACATGAAGAAAATTTTCAGGTTTTACTTGGATACAAAAGAAGATATGGATACAGAGATTAATAGTGAATTCCATTTCTTGGCAAAATTGCCTTTTCTTTGTTTCCCTCTCTCTTGTCCCCTTTGCTTCCCCAAGTGATATCAGAAGGACTCAAACCAGGAAATTTTCCTACTTTGTGGTGAATTATGGAAGCAGTCTGAGAACAATGGCTGAATGAATGGATTTTAAAGTTAGCAGTGGTATTAGTATTGAACAGACAGCTGAGTCTTGCCTAGAACAAGGATATCTTTTCTTAGGCACCTGCATACACTGTGGTATTCCCATATGAACATCTAGTCACAAAATGCAACAACAAGGTTTTCATATGTGTCAGTGGCACTAAGATTTCACCTGATGTGTTCACACAGAATTTTCCTGGAGGGCCTGAAAAGCTTGCAGCCTGTTGTACTATCATTTTTGTTCCTGTTACCCACGTATATTTCCCCTGTGAAGTGTGTCACAGCCCAGTCCTATGAAAGGTACATTAGTCAGAGGTGCATAAGTCAAACACTTCACAACAGAAATCACAAGGAAATCTAGTAGAAGAGAAAGTACAGAACAGTTGCTGTAAATATGCGGATCCCTCTCCTTTATAACTCATGGTTTTAAGCAGCTCTTCTTCTTTTGAAAAAAGGCTGAATGCTTCATTTAACTTCAACATGTGATGATTCCAATTTTTCAATCAGTACATGTTCAAATAGCAGTTTGAGTAGGTATTTTCACTCGTTAAAAAAAAAAAAAAATCAAGCACAATTAAAACTTCTTGAAACTCCTAATTCTAGCAGTTGAATAGAAAACACCAACAACTTAAAGTTAAAAATACTGTCTATGTGTACCTAACTTTAAAACTACCCATTGTCAAATTAGCTATTTATAAGCATTTGAAAATGAGTTACCATTCATGTTGCATTGAAAATTCCTTTTTTTAACTTTTAGCTACAGACTTTTTCCTAAGTCTCTGCAAGATTGCAGCTCTTTGCCTTAAAAACTTACTAAATTTTATTCAAGCACCCTCTGATGTTTGGATCTTGAAGAAAACTACAGAACAACGTAATGTTATGGCTTTGGATTTATGGACACATCAGTGTCGCAGGTTGACAGTTATTTATTCGAGGATCTGCAAAATGCCAAAACACAGAAACAGTAATGGTCAATATAATTAGACTGTGTCACAAGGTGTTTGCCGAAAGGAGGGAAAATAGTCCATTCAACCTTAATTTCTACATTACTGACTTCTGAGTATTACGCTGTCTCATTTAGGAGAGACTAAACATAGTTCTGGTATGGAATTGTGCAGTAAGATCCTCAAATTAAACATTTAAGTAATACAGTTAAAAAGCTTTTTTTAATAAAGGTTTAAGAGTAATGAGGCAACAAGGATTCACCGTATGGCAACATTTCATTATGAAACTCAGTTACACAGCAAAACTATCACTTTTCCCTTGTTGCTTTCCAAGAAAATGCTGTTACTTTCCAAAAGACATTATGCTCAATTAATCCCTAGTGGCATTGAGGGATTCTAGCTGCGTGCTCCTCCACCAGAAGCATCCAGTTTACAGTGAAGATGGCAGGCTAATTTGCACAGCTACCCTCAAGCAGGGATTTTGCCATTAGATTGGGTGTAAGTCCAACTCTATATTTACTTCTAACCTTCCCTTCCATCTACCCCATATGTGCTCCTGAGCCATTAGTTTACATCCAAAATCTGATGACATTACTAACTTTCCCTGCTCTTCAGTCTTTTTTCTTCCCCTAAAGGTTCACTTTTTTTACTTTTTTCCCTGCCACCTTTGCAAAATCTGCAGATTTTTTTTAATTAGGCCTCACTGAGCCTGTGCTCCTGAGGCTAGGTTACCAACCTGCCTAACTTAAAACTGACTCCAGTATCTCCATGCTACATGCAGTCGCTTCTGTCTTCTGACTGCAATATAGACATAAATTTAGCTCAAGAACACTTTGGAGGGGGACGCTGTCTTTTCATTACATGCTCAATATCCATTATAAGGGAAACTGGATTCTAGTTCAGGGCCTGAAGGCATATCACAATGCAAATAATAGACAATAATGATAATAAAAAGAAAATTTTCATCACAAGAAACTTGATTAGTCTCCTGCATCCTAGGTAAAAGTGTCTATATCTGTATGAAGTTTTACAATTTCTTTTTGTGTGTTTTTAAATACAGTGCCAGTTAAGACTAATTCCCTGTGTCCCCCGATTTCCATACCGATATATTTATTTCTCAGTATTCCAGTGAGTTCCCTTAGCTGATGTTTGAAATGCATCTCTAAAATTACTGTAGCATTCCAAATTTAAGCTTACGGAATCTCCACTGCAGCAATTGTACCTGGGCAACAAATTGTTTGTTAAATGGAAATGGAAATTATCAACTACATGGATTATTTCTTGTTATGTTCTTGCAATGCAATGCTTTCATTCACATGCTGTTAGAGACTTACTGTGACATGCAGCAATGTTTTCAAGATGCCCTACAACTCCCAAAGGTATCATCATGAGAATTAGAGGTCTCAGCAGTTTCTTGATGGGATGGCTTTTAAAGTAATATTTGTACATTACTTTCTTGTTTCAACATTACCCCTAATAGCATACCCAGCTATATCTTCTTTCCTCTCTTTGCTCATACAGAGATGGGGAGAGCCTAAAAGAGAAGCAATTGACTTGTGGTAGACTTGCAGTTTTGAAGAACGGATGATTCAATCACTTCAAGGTCTGCTCTGAATCAGTAGTATCAGTCCTACAGTGATTGCACATGAGGAGGAATGTTTTCTTTCAGGTTAATTTGCAGAAAATTTTCTAGATGCCACAGTAACACAAATTAACGATATAGGCTTTTATCTTAGCATTTTCATTACTAATTTGGTCCAAATCCCTCTTTGGACCCTATTATGCAGCAAAGATAACTGACCACAGTAAAGAAATAATTTAAGAAAAATCAATGGAAGAGACTTCCATGGCAAAATAATTGTCCATACACAAATATCCAACAACATAGCAAGAATATGGATAAGCACCAATTTAGTCACTTTCATGGAAGTTTATGGGCAGATCTGCCCTAGCTGAATTAACTTTTAATAATAATTTGATAAGATTTATGTTGTAGCATTTTTTATGGTAAATTATTCTGTTGGAATTGATTCTCCATTCAAGAACAGTCAGAGATACTACTGCCACAATTTTATGTAGACTGTTTGCTTGGAGTAAAAAATTCGGTGAGAAGTAGCTCATGGTTACTGAGGCTACAGCATTTAGACCATTTCCTATTCCTGGTAACCAAATGCTATTTGCTTTCTTACAGGTGTGGTAGAATATGGATGAGTCTGAGATGAACAAGGTGAGAAAGTACCATCAAAATACTGAGATCAGATACGCAGAAACCACTTGTAAAAACATTGATGTACCTACTGTCACCTTAGTGGAAAATTAAGCATGTCTTTGTTTCTACTACATTAGCATGTAATGTCTTCAAGGGGCTGATGACAGACCCATCCTTCCCAGATTTTTTGTATTAGAAGCAAGTCTTTCATCTCAAGAAGGAGGATGCTTCACCTTCTTTGAGCTTCCCAGCCTTCGTTCCCACCATCCTCCTAAAGAAAGCCTTTTTTTTCCTGCTTCCACCTCTTCTCCTGTGAACTTGCCCATCTGTTTCTATTTACTACCAGATTCCCCCCCTCCCACACTCCCCATACAGTCAGTGAACCGCACAGTAATCTGCTCCTGTCTCTTCCTCTCCCAGGACTTTGCCCATGGCAGCTCTCCCTCCTCTTCCTGAGGACCTGTTTCCCCAAGTGAGGAGGAGGCTCACACTGGGCTGTTTGTCCCTGGGGTTTGTACATCCTGCCTCTGGGCTACAAGAGATTCACAACCAACCTTGCAGCTCTATCAACTCCCTTTCAGTCCCTGTCATCCACAGACTCCTCAGCTCCAACCACAGGACGCAGAGCACAACACCATTTCATGTTAAGGTGTTTGTGCAGAGGGATGTCATCAGAAGTGGACTAAAACTGATGCTGCTTCTCTGGGAGAACATCTCACTCTAGGGCACACATCCACACATGTGTCTGCCATGTTTCCAGCACAACAGCACCTTAATGAGTGTATTACTTCTTGCTCCCTCATCTGTTTGTGTGCTGGCTATAAGCTGCTCAGAGCAAGATGTTGCTTTCTTAAACTCTTATGCAGTACTTAGTGCAGAAACCCTGCAAAACCAAGGCCACAGAACAAAAAAAAATGCTAGCAACAGATAATGAATGGGAGACTACAGAAATAAAGGGAGGAACCAAAATAGGAGCTGACATAATAAATATTTGCAAAATAATAGTAGAGGTCAGTCAGGAACCTGCATCCTCCCTCTCCTAACATTACATGAGGGTAAGGAAATATTGCCTGATAGTCAAAGCTGGTCTTTGGAAACTCATGAAAATAAAATATTTCCTCTTCCCAGCCAGAGTGTATAATTAGCTTGTGGTAATAATTGCTCTTATGTGACACTGAGGCCAAGTACTCTGTAAGATAGTTACACAGATTGTACAAAATACTTGTAGTTATCTGTTTTGTAAGAGGGATACTAATCCCATGCTTCAGGCTTTAGATCAGTCACTGTTAAAGACAAGGAGGAGACCTGATACCCTGGTACTTTCAAAGAGATTGAATATTAGACCTGAGAGACCTATCATCTGATCCTGTGTGTCATTTTCTACAGGAAAGAAAGCAAGGAGGAAGCAGAAGGTTGGAGGGTCAAGAGGAAAAGCGTTGTATAAAAAAAAAAAAAAAAAGTTCCATCAGAATAAAAAGAGAATAGAACAATGGTAAAGAAAAAGGCTAGAGCTGATGTTTAGGTAAACTCTCTTTTACTTTGTTTCAGTTTAATTTTTCAGTGGGACTCTCCAGATTTTTTGTTTAAAAACTATGTATTTACCCGTGTTTTGCAGAAGTACACTTTTAAGGTTCATATTATTTGACTTGAAAGCTACCTCCAGTGTTTACCTAGGTGATTATCAATATACCAGTCTGATTTTGTTCCCAGTTCCATTTACAGTAATATTGATTTATTACTACAATTAATTAATCCTAGAAAGAAAGGTCCAGCAATTATCAATTTGTGAAGACGAGATACCATGTGCTATTACAGTTAGAGAAGGCATATATTGTAAAGCACACTGCTTGTGCACCAGATGTAAAGACAAAAAATTTTTTAGTTGTAAAAAAAGGTATTGGAGGAAATATGATTAAATGGTATCTAATTAATGCATAATGTAGAAGGCATAGCAAAAGATTAATGGACCATTCTGGACAGTATAACAAGTTAAATTATTTGTTGAGGTTTGAACAACTTTGGTTTGGCTTGGTTTGGTTTGGGTTTTGATCCTCATGTCTTCCAAGGTTCTCCTCCTGCCAGCAAGCCCCCAAGAAAGAAAGAACAACTGATTCAATCCAAAATACTAAGATAAAGTTTATATGTTACTGACCCTTCTGAAATTGCAACTGGTTGTAGTCTTACCTGAACAAAGTGGTACAAGGTTGATCAGTGTCATTGTATCATATGCATTTGCAGTGGAGCTATTCTGAACCACATGTTGGAGTTATTCCTTTCCAGTAATTGCTGGACTGTCCTTCGTCCAACTGAACTTGATGTATTTCAAAAATTGCTCTTTTTTAAAAAAAATGTAGCCTGGAAACAGAATGCCTCCCCAGAAATCAAAAGTATTGACTGTAAGAACAGTATGTCCACCAATCAAAGTAGTGCTCCACAGTGTAATTTTCAGTCTGTGTTTTCAGTTTAACTGATAACTGACCGTTGTTTTGAGAAAACATAATAGTGAGTGCCAGTGAAACTGTATAAAATAGAAAATTAAGTCTGGGAAAGAAATATCCCATGTACACATCCATCTCATTGAGTTACTTTAGTGTTTCTGAGTTTTATCTGGTGATCATGCAAGGCAGTAATTGCAGCATAAACAAGCCAAGAGCAAATGTATCTTTATTTGGGTTACTCAGCTTTCTATCCTACTGTTTTCTCCTTTATATTAGCCCCTATTCCATGCCCCAAGGCTCCTTACCAGCTCCTCATTAGGCATGCACCTTCTTGTGGCTCCCTATCAGCCTCCTGCACTGCAGCAATTAACCCATTATGGTACCATGTACACGACTGTTGCAGCATTTTTTTCAGATTCATAATATTTTCTCATTGCACACCAGCTTCTAAAATTAATTTTGAAGGGAATGAGAGATGTGTTGAAATACATCCGTTTTTTTTCCAAAAATAGATCATGCCATACTGGCCTCATAACTTTCTTTCATAAATAATCAGGTTTTTTAAAGAAAGGAAATACAATAGGTGACACAATACAATAGGGCATCCATAAATCATATTATAGGGAATTGCATGGGGGGGGGTGTATTATTTAAACTAGAAAAAGTAGAAATCTTTTGGAAGAACTGTAAGGAATTGACCGAAGAAGAAGTAACCATGGGTTGTGCTGAAAAATGATCTATTGGGATGGACAGACATTAGTAGTGGAGTCCTACACAGACTGCTCTTAGGACTGATCATTTTGTGGGGTCATATTTTCATTAATAACCACACTACAGAAAAGGAAATATGTGCAACTGCAATTTTCTGATTACACAAAGCTAGGAAAAACTACCAATATTGATTTCTAATAGTGCGAACAGAGGAAAGGGAAGAAAAGGAATGGGAAGGGACCAGGTGAATTCCAGGAGTGTAGCCTCAAGATGGTAAACTTTAGAAGACAAATAATGAAGCAGTGGTTTGAGGTACCCAGTTTGGGTGGATAGCATTGCTTCAGCAATTGGCTGAAAAGAGAGTTGCAAGTTAGGTACTTAAACAGTTTGGATCACACTCCTTGCTAATAAAAGGTGGCTATGAGCCTTAGATAAGTTCTACCTGTATAACAAAACAATGATGAGGGAGTTATCTGGCATTGGTGTGTTTTTTTCTGTTTTTCATTGAATGCTGTTGCTCTAGACAAAGTACAGGCACGCGGTGTACAACTTGGGTCACCCATGTGCAAGAAAATTAATTCGAACTGGAAGAAGCACAGAGAAGGTGTACTGAGAGGAGGAAGAGGAGAGGCTATCTAATAAAGGAGACTAAAAGTGCTTCACTTGTTTGCACAAACAAAACAAAGGCAGAGAGGCAACACAACTGTTGTCTATAAATACATTATAAGGAGGGAGAAGAGCTATTTAAAGGAAGATGTTGACATAAGAACAAATGGTTATAAGATGGCCATGAATAAACTCAAACAGGAAATTAGGAGGAAGCGCTGGAATGAAATCCTGAAGCAGCCCTCCAACAGGAGCAGGCAGAGCAAGAAACATTGCTGGTTCCAGCGTGAAACTTGAGCACTTCATGAAACAGATTGTAACGTGTGGTTGACAGCAAAAGCTGGGGTTTGAACTTGATGCAGGAGGTCCTTTTAAATCCTATTTCCTACGTTTCCAGGGGAAGCTGATTTAAATCTTCAGCAAGAGATGTCTTAGATGCTGATAACAATAATTAATACCTTACACTCCAGTAGTACCCTTCCATCTAAAGACCACAAAGCACATTGAACACATGTGGGAATTAAATATCTGAATATCCACCTATGTTGTTGCTGTTATTTTGCAGCCAGGAAATTGGCATGCCCTGAGCAACTCTTTTTGGATCACTTGGAAAAATCTGTAAAACTGAAGAGCAGACCTCACAGATCTCCTGGTTTTAAGAATAAATGTGTAGTTCTGAAAATCGTCATCATGTTTTCAAGGTTTTTTAATTCCAGAAAATGTATGAATTGTATACAATTGCTTGTACAAAGCTATAAGCCATATGCTGTTTAGCTTAAAATGTCAATGAGTGAGTCAGCAACAACAAGAAAATGAAGGTGTTTGTAAATGTTGCATTTAAAAAGCATTTAGAAAAATTAGAGCGATCCTCCAAAGATGTGAGCATCTTCAAAATCAGAACAATGCGGTATTTCACAGTCATTAAATAACGTGTCACGTAGCTACAAACAAGAATCATATAGCTTGAAAAAATGTTGTTTTCCTCTTGGGGAGTTGGAACAGCAGCAGCTCCATGTGTGTTAATTCCCAGTCTGACTTCCACCGGGAAAGGCGCCAGAGGTAGCAAGGGATGGAGAGCAGTCACTCCCTGGCTCTGCTTCCTGCCCTGAAACCCTTCCCTCCCAAACCTACAGAACCCCAGCCACACTTACTGGTGTGCAAACAGGCATCCAGCATGCAGAGGAGACTGAACACAATGGTTTGGCTCTTTTCTGAGGGCTTAAAGTCTTCTGTCTCACCCCTACTGTTCCACTTCCATCAAGGAGGATGATAAGTCCCTAAGTCCATCTCATTTCTTGCTTGCTCTATGACAATCCCTAAATAGCGGAGCTCTGCACACAGAGATGCATTCAGAGGAAGAACTGATTTGCATAATGCCTGTCAATGAATATCCTCTTGCTTCTTCCAGTGCCATGTCAGATGTTGGGTATGGTCCTGGAAGAGAGCAGCAAGGCCATTGCCCTCCGCTCTTTCAAATTCCTCCCTTCTACAGCTTCTGCCAGGTCATTTCCAAACCCCAAGCAAAGGTGAGCCAGGCAGGCTCCTGTGTCTGTGTAGAGCCATAACCCAAAAGAACAGGCTTTGCCCAGAAAAATATATACTCTAAGTCAAAGGAAACCACATGCTTGTAGCTGAGCACAGAAGTTGGCTACAATGGTGTGTAGACCCTGTGAAAAGCAGGTGCTTGAAACAAGACCAAGTACCTGCTCAGAGCAAGCCAGCTTTAAGGATGATGACTATGGTTCAGCAAATCTGATGAGGGAAGCAGTACTGTGCTGGCGGCAGGGAGGGATGGGAAAGGCACATAGAGAATTTGTCAGTCATCTGAATCCACTCCATGTCAAGAAAGCCAATTATTTTCCATGTGGCTAAAATTTACGTACGTTTCTTTGCAATTGGGAAAGATAGAACCATGCAGAGGAATGATGGTTAGGCTGCCCACACTTCACATGCTGCTGCCTCTCCTGGACTCTAAACTCTCCCGTGGACAGAACACAGAGACTTGTTTTCCCAAAGCTCAAAACAATGAGGCCTTGATCCTTATAATACCATACAAATAATAAAGAAATCATAGGAATTCTCATACACAAAAAGGCCAGATTCTGCCCATAAAAATATATGCTCTGTTTAAGTGAAAGGAAATTGCACATGTGTAGTTGAGCACAGAAGCTGGCTGAAAGCCCACTTGTAACTAAGCCATACATGTGAGGACAGAACAGAGTCCATTGTCTCTTGAGAGTTTTTTAGTTTTTCTTTGTTATTTTCTAGGACATTAATTACCTAAACTGAAAAACAGAAATTTTTCTCCAATGTAATGTCTCTGACAGGCAATTTTTATTTTTTTTTTAATCTGTTAGCTCCCACTTTAGAGACTGCTGAGAGAAAAAAATGTATATCTACAGTCTCTTCCTATAGACTAGCCCAAGGAAAGTCTAATCTGGTGTGGAAGATGCCTAGAGCAGCCTCTGATCAAGTTCTGCCCCAACTCATTTCATCTTAGACAAGGGGAGAAGGGTGTCCTCACTCGACTTCCCACACAGCCTTTTCAAGGCTGCACTTTTCTGCATAGGGACTAGAAGACAGAGTGGAAAAGTGCCCTTTCTGGCATTCCTCAGCTTACGATATCATTTTACTGGCCTTCCCTTGTTTTCTTTCACTGTCCCTTTTTAAGGGACTTCTGAAAAGCAAAGGGAAATATAAAGATTAATACCATTTTCAACCACATTAACTTTCCAGTAGTTTTTCTGCAGTTTTAACACAGTGGTGTCCATTCCTTCCTACTCTTCCCCTCTTACCTCCAGCATTTTCTCCCTGTTGTCCGAGAAGATCTTTGCAGGAACCCAAACAAAAGAAAAGTGACATGAAGGCTTGTTCCCTACTTTGCTGGAGAAAGATGATACCATGAGAAGGATGTTCAGCCTAAAATCTCTTTGTAGCTGCTGCTTGTGCCCTGGGAGACACTGACATATCATCTTAGATCAGCATTTTTAGAAAGATCTATATATATTTTTGATTGGAGAATCTGCCTTGGTTCCAGATAGGGCTCCTAAAATCTAAAGAGGAGCTGGCTGGAAATCTTGAGGAGTGACCATCTGGCTGAAGCAACTTGAGATCAAATGAACTCAACAGCCAGTCTTCTAGTCCCTGACCCCATCTCCTTCTCTCCCAGCCTCACTACCCACATGAAAGGTGTTTTTTCCACTGAACAGGAAAAACTGCGTCACTAAAAATAAATCCCCAGTTTATGTTAGCAATCTTTATCTGTCACATCTGTCCACTCTCTCACATCCAAAACTCCAATATCGAAAACAAAGGTGTGTTCATTTTGGTTTTAAAGCAGCTCAGGTAGAACAGAAGACAATTCAGAAACTTGAGAAAATCTGCAGAAATAAAAAAGCTGATGATGAGTTGATAATGTATGACTTAAAGGTATTTTACTAGCATCAACATGTAATGATACTGTGGAGGGAAGGAAGCATTGAAAAAGCAGTTGTTTACTTATTATTTTCAACTTCAGCATTCATTTGGTACATATTAGAGGGCTCAAATGCAACCACATTAGCAACTAGGAGGTGCACTTCACTGTGAGCTTGTGGGAGGTCTTGTGCTTGAAGACACTGAAGTATTTTGCTTTTAAATGCTCTGTGCTTTTTCTTTTTTTTTTTTTTTTTTTTGTTTAAGAGTTATGGGATTTAATTAAATTGGTGGTCTGCTTGCTTTTTCCAGTCAGAAGCCACACATAAGCTGTCTCCTGTATCCCTCTCTTCTTCTCTCTCCTTTTCCCTCGTGGAAGGTTTTGCTAGGCATGTACACCCATGTCAGAATATAATCAGAGACAACTTAAATCTTTCCAACGTTACCCACATTAGTAATTGCAAAATAATAAACATGACAAAATTCAGATTAATAGGGCATCCTGCACAACTCGGATGGTGGGGAGAGCCCTCTGGAATTCTAAGCATAATAGGCCTGTGTTTATTTCACAACCAACGGCATAATGTGACTGATTTACAAGAGTTTAACTCAAGTGTTAATCTGACAGTGACGAAGAGCTTCTCAGTGGCAGAATCACTTACACTATCATATTAGTTGCCTCCTCTATTAAAGCAGTGTGGTCGATAATTGGAATGCTTTTATGTCTAGTGGTTCTGACAAGGCTCTCTTTAGGTCACATATGGGCGGTCTGGCTTGCTGCACAGCTGAACAGTGGCAAATGATTTAAACTGAGAAAGTATTATTCTCCTCATATTATGGAGCAAGGGCAGTTCAAGGAAAGTAAGGCTCTGCACCGGCTACCTGCTGGTGTGTAGTAAAATAAGATGGACATGATACTGGGTTGGGAGTACAATTAAATCTATTTTGCACCAATGTGTTGGTGGACAGATGAGTTTCCACATGGCAGAGCTTTATGATCTTTAAGGTAGACTGAACTAATAGATTGGTGTGCAGAGCACTGAAGTTACTAAGGATGAGAAAGCAAGCAGCAGTACATTTGAACTACAGGTTTCTCATATGCTCCACGTCATGCTGAGTTTTTATAGCTCCTGGCTTTCAAAAAGCCTGTTTCAAAGAGGTTTGCGCTAGACTGGGCATGCAGTTTTGCTCTGCAGATATTGTCGCTACCGATTTAGTGGAATGCAATTAGGAAGCCTAAATTAAGTGGTAATGGAGAACCAGCTCTTGAAACTGGGGTTTCCACGGCAACCACTGCTTACAATACAGCCTTCAGTTAGTTTTCCCACTTTATCTGCAAAATGCACAATTGAGCTTTAAAACAGCTTTGTGCTGAAAAGCGCACTGTAAACAACTGTTTGCAATGAGAGTTTTACACTGTCTTTAAATACAACAAGCTATCAAATAAAATTTACTTGTCCACACTAATAAAAAAAAATCCATGCACTACAAAACACTAAAGGGTCCAGAAACTTATTATTCCTTCTGGAAATTTATATATAATACATAAATTCAAGATCTTGTGGGTCCTCAATTTGTCTTTTAAGTCTTATCATTATTCCTCAATTTTAAGACACATAATCCCATAACTCTCAGTAGTGAGAAGAACTAATCATTTTGGTACAAATATTGCATTTATCTCAATAGCAATGTTATATACTTAGAAAGTGCTTTTTGTCTAATATGAACTAAGAAATATGCATTTTCAACAGACTTCCTTTAACATCTAGCAATCTTTTACAGATTTTTTTTCCACTTTTCCCTTTATAATACATTATTATATCCGTCATAAATGTTCACATATTATGGAAAAGTAGTGCTGTGCTGCTTCTGAACTGCTTAACATTCTTGATTGCTTTAGGATCATAGCCCAACTTTTGCATCTTGTCAAATGTAACTGCAGGTGATTAAATATGCGTAAAATATGGGAAAGTAGAAAGGATGATGTTAAGGTCACATGTGTAATTTGTATTGACCGTCCTTTTCATGACAACCCCGTCAAACTGAATCTCTAAACTGAAATTATGTATTTGCAATCAATTGTTTCTCCTCTGTTGTACAATCACGAGTCCCAGATTAATACTCTTAGGTGATTTGTAAGAGCTGAGAACTTGGCAGGTTTTAATTTTCCTTTTTTCCCTTTTTTTACTTATTTGTTTTTATCAAGATAAAAATCTCAGAGAAAACACTGTGTGAACTTCACTGAGATAATTTCAGAAGACACATCACAAAATTTTGATTTTTGGCGTGTCAGCTGTTCAAGTACTCTTTAAAGGCAGTGTTCTTTGGAAAAAGAGAAAAAAAAAAAAAAAAACACTTACAGCACCAAAGACTCTCACAGCAAGTCAAAACACACCTAATTTGTGTTTCAGCTGAAGTACAGCAACCCAAGCACCTTGCAGCGTTTCAAGGCTGATGCACTTGTCTGCACGTGTGTGTGTTGTAGCAACCACACCGGGTCGATGCAGAGAGAGAGAAAAAAAGGGTGCAGGGGTGAAGGTGGTGGGAAGGGGAGGGAAGGGAGGATGTGGGTGACTTCCCTAAGGAGCTGGCTGGTCAGAGGACTGTATCTTGGCATCCACAGTCATGTATAAATCTGGATTTGATATAGTTTCCGCAGACTTTGAATGTGCCAGGCAGGGAAGCTTGCCCTTCACAGTACGGGTGCGCTTTTAGCTGCAGTGATCAGGCTGCGCCTATTCTGATCTGCTTGAAACAGCCTTTTCAGTGCTAACTAAAACCAGAATGAGGATGGGAAGGCTGATGACAAAGTCCACATCTCCTCCACTGTGTGCCAGTGCTAATGGGAATTTCTCCTGTGATGGGCAGGTCATAAAACACACAGCTGTAGAGACCATGCAGGGTGAACAAATCAAAGAACTTAGTAATAAAAATGATGTGTGTGCCAATATTATTTAATATTAACTTGTGAAAATTGTTGAAGAAACATATCTTTGTCATACATCAGAACTGTCTCTAAAGCTGAATCAATGGATTAATAGGGTTATTTTTAATGATATTGTCCTCGTAAAGGCTTTATTATTTAGGAACCAGAGTTAGAAATTGTAATTTCTTTAATGATATTTAATCACATAAATTAGCCTGCCTCAAGTCCTCCGTCTAGAAGGCAAGAGGAGAGGTTGAGCTGGTCCCCTTCTTCATTCTTACACAAAATCTGCTCATTTGGACGGATCCCAAATTTTAAAGAAACAAGTTGCTAGAAGAAAAGCAGAATGCCAGCGTGCACAAGACTTTCACAGGGCATCTCGTTTCAACACTGACTGCCTGCATTTTATCGGAGTACTAAAGGACACATTGAAATTATTTTGTTCTGGCACCGGCGTGCGTTGTGATGTGTATGCATTCAATTGCACTTGACAAATCTTTGGGGCAAACAAAACGGTCTAATGTAAGGAAATATCTCAGCATATTCCAAAATGACATTTTTAGACCAAACATGTGTTCGATTGATTTGCCTTCTCCAGAGATCACTTTTGAATCCAGGCCAGCGATAAGTAGGGGGGCAGGCTCTCACTGAAGGCCAGGCAGGTCAGCCGTGCTTCCGCTGGTATTTCCTGCGCGGCAGAGTCCCGTACCTAACTGTACAAATAGCTCCACATGGCACCCTGAGAGCGTGCCAGGGAATTTTATGATCACACGCCAAGTATGGTTGTCAGGTTCCACTCCACTGCTGTGTGTGTATGTGTGTGCTCATATGTGTGTGTGGCTGGAGCTAACTTCAGACTGAGTAATTACCATAATCCAAACAGGGCCTTTACCATCTTATTTGCATTCAGCCAGCAGTGTTGTTTTTATCAGCACCACTACTGAATTGTTGCAAAGTTTTAATTATCTTGACAACTCTCCTTTTTTTTTTTTTTTATTAC
>NW_010334642.1:10654-62811 GCF_000700745.2 Antrostomus carolinensis | reverse complement strand
CCCCCCCACCCCTTTGGTGTGTTTGGATTTCAGCAGTCATCCCCCTACAGCAACAACCAGATTTCTGCAATAGGAAGTTTCATCGCTTTTTCTTCTTCTAGTAGTAATTTAAAGTATCCCACCTCAAAGGCTGCTCAGAGTGAGGACAAAGGCAGAGGGAGATTGTCTTTATTAATTAATGCCTAATATTTTTCACAGCAAAAGTCACTCCAAATGCCTCTTTTTAAATTCTATTTGAAGCCCTGGTGTAACTTTACACACGTATGTAGGCTTGCTGAACTGAAAGAAACCATTTTCTATGCAGAAAGCTACCCCCTTGCATAAATGTTTGCCAGAGTAGAGCTTTAGTTGTCATGTTTTCTGTATTTCCATAATCTTTTGATTTAGGATTAGTATAAAATGTATCATGTCACTTATATTTGCTCTCTCTCAAACACTCTGCATTTTCAGTATTTGAATGCTAAGTTAGACAAATTCAACCTTGAAATAAGACACCGTTTCCTAGCAGTAAGGGTAATTAAACACTGGAAGAGCTTACCCTGGGAGGAGGTGGACTCACCATAGCTTGCAGTCTTTAAAATGAGATTAGACATCTTTCTGAAAGACATGATTAATCCATCTTCTGGGGAAAGATTCTAGTGTACACATACGGAAGGTCGGACGAGACGATCGCCAAAGTCCTTTTCAACTTCTGAATCTGTTAGCCTAGAAATCTGAGTTCAGATATATTTCGTTTCACATTTAAAGATCAGTTATAGCATCCACATGGAGAAATTGTCTTTTGGGAATATTAAGCTGAAATATTTTTCAAAATTGCGTTGTCTACTGCAGACAATAGGGTTTTGCTTGTTAAGTTTTGCAATGCCTTTTGTTTTGCTTTTAGAAGTATTTAAATATCAAAGGTTAATGAAGATTTATATACTCCAGTATGAGATGGTTAGTGAGGAATAGAAGGCTTTAAAGTCTTAAGAGCCACAACTTGAACAAATGCAAAAATGATTTCTGGTCTGTTGGTTTCCCAGGTGCAATAAATGTTTTACAAATAAGCACAATTAATATTTTCCTAAGCATAGAATATTATGACTGTATTTTGCTTCTGGTCTTTCATTAAGTTTATGCATCAGATTGCATATAATTGCTACCAAACCTTATGGCAGTATTCTGCTCATCTGAAAGGTAAACAAATTCTGTTTAACAGTCATTAGACATTTGTTTTGCTGCAGTTTGACCTTATGAACACCTTATCCTTGTTTTCCCTTTAAAAGAAAAAAAAAAATTAAAGGTAAGAACCATTAGGGATTTCTCTTTAAATCCAGCAATCTATGCATACTACTAAGAATCAATGCTCTGTAAGCTGTCTGGTGTTCTGCAATAAATTCTAGCTTTTATAGACTTTTGCTGGGCCAGGTAGCTGCTAATGCCATAGAAATTGATTATTTGTGGTGTTCTTATCACTGCTTAAAATATCTAATTACTTTTTCTCCACAGATTTGGATTTGGCTTGCTTGATGCTGAACGATTAATGAAGGAAGCCCTAACTGGACAAATGTTGGTCTCCTGAGACAATGTGTTGTTGATAACAGGTCTGATTTGAGCAAGTCTAGTCAAATTCAATTTTAACAGTATTTAAAGGCACATGCAGGACAAACATCACTGAGTTTGGGGCTAGTTTCCTTGGTTTTTAAGTCTGTTGTGCTACAAATGTTTATTCCCATTAAGTATTAAGCTTTGCAAATCAGCAAAGACATGTATCTGTCAGCTGCAGAGACATGTATTTTGCCTCAGCATAGCAAGTTTTGCTCAAAATTTGCCTTTATTCTTTCATACTTACGCAGACTGGGGTATGTAATTCATCACTGCATGACTGTTCCGGTGGAGGAATTATTGCACTCTGATTATTTTGAACCCTAAAATTATTGATTGAGGTAAAGAAGAGACAAGAAGGTGTTGCAATCAGTTCTCAATCTAGTGAGGGCAGCCTTCTTTAAAGGCAGCTAATCCTTAGACTAAAAGCTGTATACAGTTGCTACTGCTCCCATAGGAATTTTCACATAGCTGTGCCTGTGTCATTTACGCGGAGTTAAGTACGAATCGTTTTCCACTGCACTACCAAATCAAGATAACCACCAAACATCAAGTCACTATCTTACTGGATCACTGCTTTGAGTGTGAAATTCAGCTCACAGCTCAGTCACAGCTCCAGCTGAGGAGGAAAAAGTTCTCCCATCCCACCAGAGTACTGGACTCCAGGATGTTTCCCTTCTGCATCAAGATGAAGCAATGACATCTATGGTTAGTAGGATCTAGAGTGCTTTCTTCCTTCCAAGAGCTCCCATTTTCTAGAGACAAGTAAACCAGAGGGATGAGGTACTTGCACCCATGCACTTCGTACCCCTGCTAACCATGGTGCCAGTCGTTCTTGTTTTGTCCTCAAAAGGGGTTATTGAAAGAGGGACTAACAGCTAGCTCCCTGAAGGTCTAGGCATGGCACTGCACATCGTTTTTAAGCACTAGTTTGCTGAAGTGACTGCAGACACTTGCATTTGTTATCTTTTAAACACTATGTAGGAAGAGGTAGAAATCTCAGAGTGGGAACTGAAACAGCTGCACAGGAAAAGGCTGAAGCATGAGAACTACGCTCCAGCATGTATCTGTAATCATACCCCTTTTCAGTGACATGCCCCCTAGCCAGCCTGAGGCCTGGAGTCCTCTCCTCAGGCTGACACTAACAATATTTGAATCAAATTAATTAATAACCCTGTTCTTGTCTTTTGCAGCATTATCACAGTCATAACAGTGATGCTGTAAAATAATCCTTTACCTAACAGCCTAGTAGTGATATAGGTAATGTTTCACATATGAAGACACCCCAGGTGAGTTGTCTCTCCAGCCCCAGAATAGTCAGCCTTGTCACAGCCTTATCCACTTGACACCCCTTAGCCACAATGCTCTGAAACAGGGTGTTCCCTCTCTGTTGGAGACATGCCACACGTTAAGAAACAATTTCAGTTCTATTGGTCTGGAGAAAACAAAAGAGACACCATATTTTTTTTTTTCCTGCTGTGTAGGTAGAGAACTGTTACCTGGGAGAAACTTATCCCACAAGCCACGTCATTGCTTATCTATTTTATCCAGATTAACGTTAATACAGACTATGCAAAGAGCTGGTTTTGCGCACCTATGAATCGATGACTTCTGCAGGTTTTTCAAGCATTTCTATAGAAAGGGCGAGAAATATACAGTCCTGTGGGATGGTTACTTCCCAGAGATGTCTCCTCTATGCAATCCTGCAGTGATTCTTCAGCAAAGTGATGGCTAGGAGTTACACCCCTGAGGGACAGGGGCACTCTCCTTTTTCTCTGGATCAATGTTACCATGTAAAAGGCACAGCAAGGAAGTCTTTTTCTCAATATTGTACCTACTTGAGGCTCCTGAAGGTGTGATTAATTAGATGTGATTAATTAAACCGTGAGTCATGACCTTCTTTTTTTGTTGTCACGTTATTTATAAACAAGAGGGCAGTCAGTGAAGTTAAATGGAATAGGTCAGTAAATTTAGAGGAAATAAAAAGAAATTAGTAGTGTTGCACATGCTAGACCTATGGGATTTGCTGCTACAGGTGACCATCTGATAAATAGGGTTCCTTGGCTGGAAAGAGCAGTTGTTAATGCTATTACCATAATAGATGGGACCAATCCTGTGTTCCTGGGACTTCTGGGTGCGCTGGGAAGGCAGAAGTGAGTCCTGCTTGGCTAATAAAGTACAAGCAAGTGCTCAGTGTGCTGGGAAATCAGGCAGGAATGATATTCTCCATGAACAGCAGCACTGCACTATTAGCTTGATCTATGACTTGCCATTTCATGGTTTGTTTGTTTATTTGTCTGTCTTTGTAATTCCTCTGGAAAATACTTTACTAACTCTCTCTGTTGACTGAATGACCAGGCTTGGGCAGAAGATATAGCATTCTTCTTCTCTGACCTTTATATCAAAATTGATTAACAATAATTCTTTTGCAGAAAAAGATTGACAATAAGATGTGGATGTTCATCTTTAATGAACTCCAGTTACCAAAATGGAAACCAACTAACTTTGATGGTGCAACTGACCACCTTCACTGAGTATTTACTCCTTCTTGAAATGGTAAAGCAATGCTGTATCCATAGATAAGATGAAGAACCACCTGTTTCTCAAGTTATTTTTTTTTCTCCCTCTCATATCATTGATTTCTTGGGACCTTTCTCATTACTGGCAGTAGCAGGATGTGCTAGCCAGTATTTATGGAGTCAGAAATGGCATAACTTAGAATTAGAGCCTCTGTAATCCTGCCAAGTACTCAGAATTATTATGTTTATGTATTTTAATCTTTGTAAAGTAAGAAGTCTGCTCATAATCTAATTGTTTTTGTTTATTATCACATTTAACATTTTATAGAATAGTTCACTGGAAGATGCCTACTTTATTGTTCTTACTTCCTAGTAAAAGGTCTTATTTAAAAGAATCTTTCTTTTCAATTATGAAAATACTTTCCTGATCTCATTAAGCCCAAAAAAGATGAAGTGTTATTTTACCTTTTTATTTGTGGCAATACAAATTAAACACACCTATGACGAACTAAATGCTATATTTATTTTTTTATATATACAGGGCAAGCTTGTTAACTGTGAATGTGAAGAGATGAAGTGAGCAAAAAACAAAGAAGTGTGACAAGCTTTACTGGCATATCATCTATGATACTCTAGCAGCTCCTAGTTTTAGGATCGATGAGTGAATAGGTACGTAAAAGAGGCAGTTATTCTGCAAAGAAGGGTTATTTCAAAGGATATAAAGAAAAAAAAATAAAGGGCATGTAAATACATTCTCAGATGGCAACATTAGATAGAGAGCTTCATTTGGTCTTCTTTTAATTTCAGATGTTTACAGTGGAACAGTATTATGCAGAAGTCTAGATAATAATGTCCTTGTTCTTATCAAGTATTGCCATAGTATTAGAATTGCCATTTTCCTGTTGAGGTTACTCATGTGAGAGAAACCACTCTGTTGTACAAGTTAAAGGTTCACCTTCTGTCCTTCATTTTTGCACTTAAACTGTATTTGGGCATTTCAATGTTCATGCAAATTGCAGTATCTTTCACAGTTGTGTAGTCTACCTTATAAGACACTTTGTTAATTGTAGAGGTAATAGATACCATCACATTTGTTTAACCATGAAAGTGCTGATTTTCAAATTACTTGAAGTTTTAATTATTGTGATTATAACTCAGTACTGTCTCCATGACATTTCACATGCAGAAATTACATCAGTGAAAACCACTTGGGATAACAAGCAGAAAGAATAGCTTTTTTCTGTATATTCATAGCATACTGGAGATTGAGAGGCCAGGAGTTGTTACAGAGAAGACCATCCACTGCTCTTGTTTCCCTCCATGGACATCCATGCTACATTCTCTTCCTCCCTTACATACCAGAGCAAGAAAACTGATTCCCTCACTAGCAGGGGCAAGTTTTGGTACTGTACAAGGCTGCTACCTTGGAGAAGATAAGGGGAAATGTCTGAAATAGCTGCTCTATCTTCCATTCCTTCATTAACCCACAGCAAGGGAACTCACTTGACCCAGTAGCCACCATCTTGCCTTTCTTCAGGCCTGAACCTGATGGCCAAATATATACCTAAGTTGGAGAGTTCAGTCCATCTGATGTCAAGTCCATCCACATAAAATGACCTTTGTCAGCATTAAGTGATGACATTAAATGCCAGAGGTAGAGGAGTTTTGGAAAGAGCTGAAAAAAAAACAATAGATGAATTTGCACTTCATAAAGGTTTCTGGCAGGAAAACAACACAGGAAGAGAAGTGAACACAGAGGGGAAAAAATGTCAAAAATTAAACATTAAATATTTCCTTTAAGTGAGGTCAGAAGTGGAAATTATATTTGACCAACCTAATCCACCATTACAAGTCAGGACTAAGGCTGACTCCATTTTTTGTTTCAGTGCTTCCATAGGAAGAAGCCAGTCAGTTATTCTCTGGGTGTTAAATGGTGTACTAACATCACTAATAGACCAAGCAGATGGTTGTAGTTTATTGTCTGAATGCTGTAATATTTTACTGTAAATATATAAATAGGATATTCACTTGCCTTATACAAGTTCCCAATGCACTTTATAATAAACCAAGTAATTTTGACAGAAAAATGTTGACCAACCCTAGTCTAACACCATTCAGACAATGAGCTCAATACTGGCACAAATCCCATCCATTAGAAAGTCAGTGGTATTACATTCACTTTTAGAATTCAAAGGACAAAGACAAACATGCAAGAGATGGAGCAATAAGAACCATGTGGTCCCTCCTCTTCAAGGGTCTCATCTAGAGCCTATTAAGTTAATGTACATACTCTCTTTGATTTTAATAGGCTTTGCATAAGTCAGAAATTATTGAAAATGAATAGCAGGAAAAAGAATCAGCCTGTTTACATTTGTTGGATTATATCCATAATAAATTAGTAAAAAATGAAAACAGTAGAAAACATTAAAACAGATCCAAATACTAACTTTATTTTAGAATTCAAGATGACCTCATTTCCTGCCCCAACATAAGTACGTGATGTCATAAACATCAGAAGATTTTTTTCAAAACCTTTACTGAAAACATTCCTCTTCCCATCATCAAATACTTCATCTTGTTTTCTTCTTGCAGCTGTTCTTCCTAGAGACACTTATCTTTGGGCAAGCAGTTACGACTATCAGAGATTAGTCTGTAGAACACCACTAGCTGGGACACCAAAGGATTACAGATTGCCCTGATAGGAACTACTGGGTGGGAGGTGATGGTGGGTCAGAAAAGTGTCCGATCAAAGAAGAGTTCCCCAGGGGTAAGAAGTAAGGCCAAACATCACTCTTCCAAGCAAAGATTTCTAAACTAACCTAGATTTTTCATTTCTAGTTAGAGAAGATAGATTTTATTCTTACAGTGTAACTAGGGTACTTCACAGATAAAATCAAGCATGCCAAAGGACTATAAGATTAGATCCTAATTCTTCATGTTGCCAAGGGAGAACTGAAGAAAAGAAAGATGGAGTAAGTTGTTGGGGCAAGCAGAGCCCTAGGTGGACCTAGATTCCCCGTCCACTTCAGAGGATGCCCTTTCCTGCCTGTGATGGGGAAGAAATGAGGCCATTATTAAGCACCTGCAAAAGCCCTCAGCCAGTTTTTGCTGGAAGTGACAGAGTCCAGAGGATGGTGTGCGTGTTCCCCGCTAGTCTGTAGGGAGCGTGATATAGCTAATGCAACTCCCAGCTCCTGCACACCTGCAAGGTCTCATTGATCTGCTGCTTGGTGCTCTGAAAACTCAGAAATCTATTATCAGTGTGAGCATGTGCTTATTGATCAGATTACCTTCTTCTGCTGCCTGTGTGAACGTAATTGTACCAGTGTATGCACACACACATGTAAATATGCACACACGTATGCATATATACAGGCATGCACACACAGGTTTTTAGGATGTGTGTATGGTAAAGGCTTTACTTTTTTTTTTTGTTTTACAAAACAGCACATAAATAAAAAGAATGGACTTTCTCCGTGAAACGTGAGCGCAGAAACACTCACAAGTGGCCAAGAGCTGCTAAATAATTAATCAATAGAGCAGTGTGGCAGTTTGAAATGTAAATGTGATGGATGAAGGTGTGATGCTTGTCATCAAGCAGAAAATGATGTGACTGGAATGGATAACCCACAGTACCTGCTGACTGGCAAAAGCTTGGACACAAAGATAAAGTAAAGCCATCAGAAAGCAGCCCCAGCAACCCCTAATTCTTGCCTTTGACCCACAATTCACTTTCATGTCCCTGTCCCAGAAGAGATGTTTAAAAAAATGATGAAGAGAGATCTTGGGGTAGGAAAGAGAAGAGAAAAAAAAACCATCTGAAGAAATGCTACCTGACAAGGCTGCAGGCTACATTCTTGAGAACACCTTTCTTTTCTTTATGTTCTCCTTCTCCTGTTAAATAAAAATGCGGCTCCTTTTTTCCCTTTCCTTTCTTCCAAAACTCTCCCGAGCCGTTCCTGCAAGTGGTTCTGTGACTCGGAGCTGACAACAGGCACATGCAAAGGAACAAAGAACGAGAGTGACAATTCAGAGTGCACACAGGTGAGAAAGACACCTTTTACTTATCAAACTAGCCTGCAAAAAATGTTCTTTTTACTCGGTGAGCTAGAAATAGAGGTGATCTAACAAGGCACTGATCCAAATTCTTTATTTGTGCTGAGATGTAACACTAACAGGATTTTTAGGTTGACTAGTAGTCTGTGGCCCCTCCATTCAAGTAAGGAAGCATTCCTCCTATTTCGAAAGAGGAAAATCCATATAATTACCTTATATTACGTGACAGGAAAATATATGCCATGATGGCAAAGGGTGACAGAAAATGCCCATGAAAAAATTTGTTTTCAGGGACTTCCTATACTAGCCATTACACTTGCTCTGTGGGGAAACTCAGCAAAATGGGATTCAACTCAGTTCTCCAAATTTGAGAACTTAACTTTTGTAAAAAAGGGATTTGATTTTTTTTTTCTGTAGAAATGCAAGCCTGTGAGTAGGATTTAAAAGTCTGATGTTTCTTTCTCCCTGGAAGAGAGAATCCTATTTCTCAGTAAGTACAGTTTAGCAGGTTGTCTTTTTTTGCCTCTTTTGTTATCAAAAGCCTATTCTTTTCAGAAAGTGAAAAATACCACAGTTTAACATTAGATTTCTAAATTCCTCAAAATATACATTAGCAGAGAACACCCACTAAAAGTGAAAGCTAAATATAGGTACATAATAGTGCTTTGGCACGCAAAATAGATGTTTTACCATCTCTTAGACATAAAATATACATATAAATATTCTCTTAAAATCTTCTGGGTTATTTAAGACCTTTATACACATGTCTACTTTCAAAGTGGTGTAAAGAAGCAGCAGATCTCCAGGTGAACTGGCCAGTGCTTTCATACTTCCTCAACTGATTATTTTCACTCGTTTTTTGATTTATTTTTTGATCTTTATGTTACTGTTATACAAGAGGCGGAGAGAAAACACAGAGTATTTATATAAAAATAAATGTCCCAAAATTAATTTTAGAAGTCAAAATTAGAGCTTACACTAAAATAGAACCCTAGTTGTCTCAGCTCCATAATAACCTGCTTTTAGTCTGGGACAGGTTACTGGTGTAATTGAAGAGAAATCTTCCCTGTAACTTAGCTACCTGGAGAAGATTTAAGCAGAGTAAGTGGACTGCCAGCTCTCTATGTATACAGGGAATCACCACCCTCCACAGAAATATTTTACGTTTAGAGTGACAAAATTGTGAGCTGATAGGCAATGCACCTTGAATTTCTTTTCTGGGATATTTTTAAGTTGTGTTTTCAGAATTGTACTTTGGGAGCTTTCTTCTAACTCATGCCAAAGACACTCAGCTGTGTATCTTTACCTACATGGCAGGTACAATCATATTAATTATTAGTTGTTTTGCTCAGCTTCAGGAACTCAATCTCATTGTAAGTAGGAATGAGGCCCTAGAATTTGCAGCAATCTGCAATTAGTCTGTGGGATGGAAGAATGATTCCACACCTTACATCTGAATTGCTTCTGGTAGGAGATGTTCATAGGTTTTGCAGCAGGAAAAAGGAATTTGGTCTAATAGTTCACAGAGATCGACGCTGACTGTAATCAATTATCATATCACAGTAATGTAGCAATATTTATCATTACTAGGACTTCTATTCCCTTATAAACTGCTGTAGAAGTGGAAAAGCACCATCCTAGGACTACGTCATCACTAAACTCATAGCAGTCCATTTCTGTACCTTCGGTCTGTCTCAGCTACAGAAGGACTTGCAATTAAGAAATTGCAGATCAAGCTGCAAATGTGGAACAGTCATCCCCAGTCTCTCTACTCAGGCCAGAGAGGGCTGTGGTGCACCCTGTCCTGTCCCCAGCCTGGAGGAGCAGCTCACTAGCCCTGTGGGACATACCACCTCATGAGCCATGCACTGTGCTTTATAGCTGCCCACCTGTTATGCAGAGGTGCCTACCAGCCTGGCAGTAGTAGCAGTGGTTTACTGTGTTAGGAATTGTACAACTACACTAGCAACTGGCCACTGGTTTGTAATATCATAGAAATATAGAAGTAACAACATCACTGCTTTCTTACCCCTTTAAATTTGCTGGGTACATAGAGGACAGGAACATAAAAATGCCCTCACAAAGGCAGAGCTGAGAACCTGTGTCTAACCCTAACAGTGGCCACCAGCAGCTGACTACAGAAGAGGAGAAGAGGGCAACCTCATAGCAGAGTGCCCCAGATCACTCTCCCAGCCTCCAGCAATTGGCAACTTCGGGGTTTCCCAGACTAGAAAAATTTGCCTACTTTGCTGTAGTGATGATGGGTAAAACATGCAGCGACGACTCTCCTGTACCAGCAGGCTTTGTTTCACCCTAAGTGTTATGCCAAACTAGTTGTATATCATCATTAAGAATAACTGCATTTCCCCAGAGTTGATTTCCTATGGCACATTTTACTTAGCTACTTTCTCAACACCCTCACAAATATGCCATAGATCTAAAGTACAATCTCCTTTTCAAAATGAATGGGTCTGATTACAGGCGTATTCATTTTGTAAAAGGTACAAAAGGAAACAAATGTGCCTTTCCATCTCTTATAATGTCAAAGTAAGACCCTCTTGCCCTTTTATTTCAGTCCTTGCAATTTGAAAATAAAAAAATGACTTGATTATATGTTTTTTACCATTAAGTGTATAATTGCTTTTGTGTTTTGACATTTAATTCCTCTTACAAAAATACAAGGTAGGAATTAAAAGTCAAATCTTTTATGTATTTGGTGTACAGATCTTTCCATGTATTTCAGTGAGAGAAATAGAACAGTGAAACCTTAAAGAAGGTACAGTGAAGCCATCTGAAAATGAAGTCACTTTTTATACTGGAAATCTGACTGTGGCCTCAGTTCTGCCCTCCCTTATCTAGGTTGATGGCTTTTTAGAATCACTGGAAGGTCTGAATGAGTCAAAACCAAGCAAAACCTGCAGGACTTGACCTTTAAAATAGAGCTGGGATTATACCGTGCCCTGTCGGGCAGATTTCAAGCTTACTGCCCCAGCTGAAAATGACTTTTGAAAGCCATAAGACAGGAGCTGGCCAGGCACACAAGTGTACTGGCTTGGCAAGGGACTGCTGTAGTAAGGAAGACAGGCCCCAGCAGAGAGGGCCAAGAGTAGCCAGGGCATGTCCTGGCTGGCTCACAGCCAGCAGAAGGGCTCTGGCTTTGAGAGAGGTTGAGGAAACATGGATGCATACAAGGGGATTTGAATGTTACTTATGGATATTTAATGTGTTTTTCATCATCCTTTCATCTCAACTTTTCCCATAAAGTTTTTCCCACTTTGTGCAATGCCCTTCATTAAGAGAAGCAGCCCTCTCCATTTTACTGCTCTAGCACTCTTTTTCCTCTCCTTTTTGTATCCCTCCTTTTCTTTCTGCCAGAGGAGCGTCTCTCCTTCCCTCTACTGTATTCTTCTCTCTCTTACTCATATTTTACTCATATTTTTCATGTTTCTGCTTTTCCTCTGTTCTTGTATTTCCCTTTCACTATCTCTGCCCTTTAACTGAATTCTCTCTCACATCTTTCTTCTCTGTATGGAATGTCTAGTTCTGCATTGTTACCTTAATTTCTGTTCATACTCATCCACAACCTATGTGATGAGATTTCTTCTGGGTTTTTTTGTTGTTTTTTTTTTCTCCCAGTGATCACTCCACTGTGATTTCTCCCTATTCAGTTAAGCCCAAAAGCAACTTGACTCTACAGCCATAGCTAGGATTACACAGTGTCCCGAGATTTAGATTTATGGAGTCTAGTGCTGTCTGCAAAATTTTTTTGCAACCTGGGAAGTAGACACTGGCCAGGAACTCAGATGGACTGAGCTTGAAACAGGATAAGCCAGGAAGGGTAGTGTTAGGCAGTATTGGTAAATGAGAGTTCAGAAACGTTCTTCCCAATGTTAATATTCTCACCCACAAATCCTGTCATGCTTTCACTATACCCATTAACAAAAACTGCTACTCTAAGTGAATACACTCTTGGAGTAAGATTCATGCTGTCTTTCTCCTTTTCCCAAAGCCAGGGACACAATTTTTCTTTCTTTGATCTCAGGAAAGATGCCTTCAACAAAGTTTAAAGGCAGTACACAAGGTAACCAAAAAGAGAAGTAAAGGGAGCAGGAAACAGTTGTATCAGGAAGAAGCAAGTCAGAAAGAGAGAGACAGCTGAGTGTATCTCCACACAACAGTTGTAATGTCACCATATCTCATGGAGACACACTTAGCTTCCCATAATGAAAGCAGCTTGTGTTGCATGGATGCCAAGTGCACGGATGCTAGAAGTTGTCTCCCTTTGGCCATCGCATGCTTGCACTTTGCAGGGAGAATGAGACAGCTTGGGGCTGCTCCAGCCCATCCATGGTTTTCAAGGGCCTCCTTTCCCAGCTTTCCTGCTGCATCCTACTGATGATAGGACTTTGAGCATGAAGGATTTTCCAGGCATGTGGTAAGGCTGTGTTTGCACACACACATGCGTGCACACACATGCATAAACACACAAACACTTGTGCAGTTTTTCACATCATTGTTTGCACATGCAAAAATTGCAAATGAAAAATTAAAAGGGAATGGGAAGCCCACAACAAGTAAATCACATAACTGGCGTCAGCCCACACCCTCAGAAGAGGTAGAAGGTAGGACTTAAAATGAGGAAAAGGGGCTCATGCCATTTTTGCTAAATGAGTAACTGCAAGTAATAAAAGCAGTAGATTTATACCTGTGTGGTCCAGGCTTTGGAGAAGTCTCTTGATTAAAGCTTAAGATCAAGCATCCAGAATATCTTGAGTTTGTTCTCATGAGTAGCTATTTTACCCACAAGGTGGGTGTCATTTGAAAAATCTGTATCTTTGAAAATCTGTATCTTTGCTCAAGGGCTCTGCTTCACAGTTTCAGGATAGTAATCAACTCAAGGAGATGCTTCAAAGTTAAAATTTTTTTTTAAATAATCATGCAATCCTGAAATGGGGAGGTGCAACACAGGTGCAAATTGTTGCTTTCTTCCAGCTCTGGGTGACCAAAGTCTTCACCAGGTAACCTTGGGTGTTACAGTTCTTCAGAGCACACTGGCATACAGACAAGAATATTAACTAATGCTGCTCATAGGGGATTCTCTGTTCACACTGCTTACAAAATGGCTTTAGGGTCACTCATGCTGCCCTTTAAAATATTTTTTTATGGCAATAATGTCAAACAGCTACAGAATTTACTGCTCCTTAGCCTGAAAGGGAGCTGTTTCTCAGAACGGGGAAGTTGGGGAAGATGTTTTTGCTCAGCTGGAAGCTTTCTGGGGCAGATTTCATCCATGGTCTAGAAGTAAATGTCAGCTCTCTTGAGATTTTGGAGCTCAGTGTGTGTTCAGCCCCAGAAATCAGGTGATGAATAAGAACTTGAGACTTTCAGAAGCCAAGCACTTTGTGATTCTGAGATGTTGTCTTTGTTTTTATTTTTTCTCCATTTTTTTTCCTTTTTCTTTAATTTTGATGGATGACGTTTTGTTCTGCAGTGAGTTTTAAAGCGTGTCGCTGTGGAACAATTTCAATTGTGAAAACAACAACAACAAAAAGCAATATTTCAATATTTCTCAAGAAAAGGCTTCAAAGGTTTCAGATCTTTTTAAAATGTTTCTGCTTTATTTTGACGTGGCATAAAAGTTTTGTATGCATTCTCGCATCCGCTCTTGTGACAGCTGTATTTAATGAGTGCAAAATGATCAGAAAAACATCCTTTACTGTGAGTTGCCATTGCCAGCAGATGACAGGAGAGAGGCAGTACTGTAATAGGAGAAGTGATGAAGTAATTCAAACTACTACTGATGAGGTATTTCTAACTCAAATGCCTAGGAATGCCTTTTGAAAATAATGCATTGGCCACATTACCTGATAGTTTCATCAGATTTTGTTTCTGAGTGGGTTTTGAAATAAAATTGTGCATCCTTAGCCTCGGGTCATGAAGTGGTTGGTTGCGACATATTATTTGCGGATAACACCGTCAGTTTCCCTAAGATGAAGAAGAAAAGGTCCTAGTCTTGTCTATAAATACCGGCCTTTCCATCAAACTGATGTTAAGCATGAAATGCAGATCCACAGATATGCTAGAAATGAAACATTTCACAATACATTTGCTTTCTATTTTATATGCATACTTAATATCAGAGTATTTTATTCCAAATTTGAGACAGTATAAAAATAAATCTAAATGGATTTGAAAGGCAGAGTATTTCTTTTTTTCAAAGCTTTGTCGCTCCTGACTTCCTCTGGTGACTGTTAGCTTATCATGCCTTTGTACAGGAGATCTAAGTATTTCGTTTTCTCTTGTGTCTCCATATGGTACCATTTCCCAGATAGTCTTCCTTTGGTCACAAGATGATAGTGAGAATGGATTGTCAAACCGGACCACTATGACAATTTACTCTGGGGAAGAAAATCCTGTGGGGGTTTAGAAGCTTTACTGTAAGTTATATTTGATTAACTTATCCTACTACTGACAAATAATTAGGTCAGCAATTAATTTCAAAATGCAAATGTGCTACAGGCCGTCGTGTTTTAAGAAATTCCCTTTGTCTTTAGTTTTTACTTGTGTTAGAGACTTAATGGATTTAGCTGGGTGAAGGAACAAAATTATGTTTTCTAATGCTTTATTTACTAGGTTGAGTGGACTTTTTTAGCAAATATTGACGGCAAATGTTTGCTCAGAAATGATCATGTGTGATGGAATTTAATGGAATAAGAAAGCAGCAGAGTAATGATGAACCAGTCATTTAAAAATATATATTTTTTCACACTTCTGCTGCAAAAATATTTATCTGCCTTCATGGATTAGGAACAGAAAGACAAACCAGAGGGTCAGGAGCAGATCATGGCAGCAAAGTCATTAGTACCTGCTTAAGCAGCCTAAGAGACCAGGGTATATCAGAAAGAAAACATGCTTAATATTGCTGCAAATGTGGCTCAAAGAAACCTATGTACCAACCTATCTCAGAGACGTTATTATTAAACAAACACAGATTAAAGGCTCAGCCTTTCCCAAGAGAAGCTCAAGGGAGTTTTCTGTTGACTTTAAGGGAGTGAAACTCCTAAATTTAAGTCTAAGTTTAAGTTTTCTGTGACTAAAATCATGCAATTTTTTAGAAAATATTTGAAATATGCAACTGTAAACAAACCCTATTAGTTAGCCTGATGTAAAATCCAAAATAATTTGCATAGGTGAAAAACTTAAATTAGAATTTCCTAACAGTTTATTTTCTTAATTGATTCAAGTCAAGAATGAAAACATCCAGTCTAGAATTGGGTGAGGGTTTCTTTTCAAAATTTTTGCTGACTGTAAGATTAAGTTTTAAATGAATCAAGACAAGCCACCTTTTTTATGCTTAACTATCTAAGCAGCTTTGGATGAAATAATGGTAAAGGAAATAAAGATCAAGTTGGGGTTTTTTGGTGCAAAATACTTTTACATAAAATTTTCTCAAATTATTAATTCAAATAATTACTCAAGGAAAAAAAAATCCATAAGAAAGATAAAACTAAACATTGCATCTTCAGGAACTTTTAATTTTGAAAGAAAAAAACAAAAGGAGAATTGTATGGGATCAAAATTATGTGTCTCACCTGCACAGACAAAGCTTGGTTTCCAATCTTCCCTGAAAGAATTATGTCCAGGACTCTCTTTCCATTTTAGGCAGAATTTGAAGAACTTTTAATGTTTCACCAGGTGAGAGCAGGCAACACAAGGCTGAAGCTTCGTTCTGAATGAGGGAGAACCTCTTTCTTTCTCCCTAGAGCTGTGGGAGAGAAAATCAGAAATATAACTGGGTATGAGAGGGCTAAGCTGCTGGGAGCTGCACAGACAGAAGTTTTGTTGTAAGATACAGGCAGTGTTCATGCTGCTCAGCTGAGCACTGGGCATGAACCCCATGAAAGCACCACATTTCCAGGAATGTGCAGCTGCCTTTGAGACTGTGTGAAGGAGAGGAATGGGGATGATCAGAAGGTTGGGAAATGGGACCTGCAAGAAAAACTGAACTGGGATGATTTCATCTCAAGAAGACAATAAGAGTGGACATAAACAACAAAGACCTCAAATTTGAAAAAGCCTTCTGCAAAGAAGCAGGGAAGAGTTTTTGTTTCAGGTATACAGCACAATGACAGAGGTGGCAACCCTACATAGAAGCAAGACAGATTCAGGTCAGATGTTGGTAAAAAATTTCTGATAGTGAAGACATTGAAGCTGTGGAAGGGATTGTCTCTGGAGAGTCTGGGGTCCCCTTCATTGAAGACCTTTGAGAACAGGCTGGGCAAAATGTTTTCTAAAAGTTTTAGAACTATAGTTTAGCCACTATAGATTCTGGCTGAAAGCGATCCTTTCAATCATTACATTGATATTTTTAATTGACTTTAAGAAGGTGATGGAACTCATACTTTCATGATAATATAAACTAAACATACTATGAATGCCCAGCACAGCTGCCATTTTGAGTGAGAGCAATTGAAGATGGGGTTTGTCTGCAGAAGCAGGACAAATAGAATGGTCTGCATGACCAAAGGCGAGCTCATTAAAATAAAATTTTTTACAAAAAAAAATAATAAAAGCTTTCACTGATCAGTAAGCTGGAAATAAATACTATAAACTAGAGGAAGTCAATATGCCAGAACTTTATCGTGGAAGTTGAGGTTTATTCAGCAGCTTTTAGGATCAGAGTCACTATGATTGTGACCGAGCAGAGAGGTATGATACAAAGCAGTCTCAGATTCTAGCCCAACATAGGTATAATAGCAATTTGGTAAAGATACACAGAACACAACTGAAATAATACAAGTTTAAATGAGAATTATTATTTCTTCAAGTTAGTAACTGTTTATTTGATGAAAAAATATTAAATTCACATTAATAGACCACTTCATTCTTAAATTTAAAAAAAAAAAAAAAACTAATAAACCTCTCATAGGTCATATTGTTTCTTTCAAGTCAAAATGCTCTCTGGAGTTTTCTGTAAAAGTGTTAAAGTACATACTAAGCTACAAGAAATTTTAAAATATTGTCACACTCCAAAATTAGGACATTTTAAGATATTTTATTAATGCATTTGTGTCTGCTTACATTGAAGTAACAACACTAAATATTCTAGCTGCTTTACAAAAGCCTTCTGCCAACTTCCCTTCCCTTGGATGCTTGTGTGCTATCGTTCTCTCTTTGTCTCAAACAGGGAAAGACACATCCCTCCTCACGCAGTCTCTATTTCTGTCATCCTTAGGAACAGCAGGATTTTCCTTATCCTGTAAAATGGTGACTGAGGATTGCCTTGTGGGGATCAGAGGGGCATTTCCCTTGGGATTGCCAGGCAATGGTGCAGGCCTGGCAAGTATTTGTTCCTGCTGTCATCCATTCTGAAGGGCATAATCCCAAAGAAATCAGTGGAGAGTTTTAATATGGACTTTGAAGGCCAGATATGCCTAAGAATATAAAGGTAATTAAAAAATGATTCTACTGGAACTCTCTTGGTAATCTGGGACTTTTATTTGAACATGAAACCAAAATAAAAATGCCTTGTTTTGTCTTTTGTAAACATCAGATGACAAATCTTAGACTTTTCCTATGGCCCAAAGCACATTTGACATATGATGCAAAAGGTTGTTTCAAAACTTCAGGTAAATTTGTTACATTAAATCCTCCCAACGGTGTCATTTGGATCTCAAGTGGTGTTTTGAAGTTGGCCCGATTCTTTTCTCATGTGGTTTCAACTCCAGTAAGACTTGATCCTGTGTACGTAAACAGTGGTACAACAACAGTCTTCTTTTAAATAAGTGGAATTCACAAGCTTTACAACAAAGTTTGACTTGACATACTTTTAAAAAAATCCTCTTATCTAGCATCCTGTTTTGATAAACTTTTCTCTTTTCCATAGTACAGCAATGTATAAAAGGTCTCTGTTTTGTATAACGTGGCAGAGGCAGACTCCACACACTGTCCGGTGTCATCTCGAAGCACATATGCCCCCCACTCCCTGCAGCAGCCCCACAAGCTTTCTTTGGGTACCTCCCAGGTGCTTGGGCCCCAGGCACTTGGCATCCCTTTGTTTCAGGGTCTGAAAGCAGACACAGACTCCAAAGGATCCCACCTTTCAGAACATGCTGGCAGCAGAGTGGGGAGCAAAGGGGTAGCTTATCACTCTTGAAAAGCCCCTTCAGCGCTTCAAATACTCCACTATAAGTGTAATAATGACTTGCTGGCATCAGCATCATTTTTGTAGCTACCACTGAAGATGCTGAAGAGTAACAGGGAGACGAAAGACCCCTTAAATCAGATGGGACACTTTACTTTGTTGAGGAATAGTACAATCATATACAAGAGCCAACCAGCAAAGAGGCAAGAGCAGGGAAAGATAGGAGAAACTATTCCCTGGAAATCATGCACACTGGTTTGGGAAAAGAGGCAATGGTAGCTGTTCCCTTTCCCTCAGAAAACAAATCTTGCAGCATCTTCATCCTCATAGCGAACAAAGTATGAAACCTTGAGAGCAATTACCTTGGTGCTGCTCTGTTCCTTACTGTCCAAGTCAGCCCACCCATGACAACTGAGTCAATTAGAGAATCCCAACTGGCAAAAGCAAAAAAAAAAAAAAAAGAAAAAAGAAAAAAAGAAACCAAACCCAAATCTCACACTCCCCAGCTGCAGGCATCATGGAAAAGTGCCTCAGGCCTCACACATGTGACTTCACAGCAAAACCTAGAGCCAGCCCTGAGGGGTCTGGTACAGAGAGTAAAGTAATGTGACTGTGATTAGGACATGTGCAAATTAGAAGCCCTCTTGTTTTAAGAAGGTGAGTTATCTACCAAGCCTGCTCTACTCTTCTTTCAATGGTAATGTGGTGAACAAAGACTGTCTGAGGAAGATGCTGTATTTCTCTACCCAGTCTATGTCACTTAGAACTTTTTATGCTAGACTGGTTTTTAAAACTTCGATTAAACCAACATGAAAGGTCCTTAAACAGTAAGTAGCATATTATATCAAAAACAAATAGATTAAAAAGTGAACATCCATAGCCAGTATATTTCTTTCCAGAGGAGTTTTGCTTTCCACACTAACTAAAACTGTAAGACTGGCAGATCTGGGACAGAGGTTTGTAATGGGCCTTTTACTTTTTTTTTCCTTCCCTCTCCAGTGATAAATAATCAGTTTCAGAGAACTGATAAAAAGAGACAAGAATGAAAAGTGAGTATGACACATTTATGAGACGGATTTTTCATCTGTTTCTTAAATACAGATCATATTAAAAAAAAAGAGAAGGGAGAGCCACACAATTTATGTTGTGCTGCAGTAGTGAATACATATGAATATATGGAGCATAGCCTGGGAGATCCAGAAAATTCACCAAAAATTTCCTGACAATTTGAAAAAAAGTTATGTTATCATTCAAGAGTCATTTATTTAAAGAAGAAAAATAAAAAACAGGCCACATGACTAGAGGCAGCAGAGGATAAAACCACATTGTACCCAGACAAACCCCCATCAAAGACACATGACTGGGGATTCTGAATTCAGAATATCTTCATATTTTAAATTTCCATGAGCACTTTAAAGAAAAGCTGGAGTTCTGCTATAGGATTTGCTACCCTCTTTCCACTACTGATTGATAACAAGAAGTAGCATTAGTAGTATTTTTCCCCCATCGTTCCTCTGAAGCTAATGGAGTCGAGGATTTGTTACTTGATCTAATGGCAATAGCTTTCCAATAGACATGCACAAAATCATTGATTAGTTTGTCCTCTCCTTGTTTGCCTTGGAACACTGTTCAATTTACACCAATTAAAGAATGCTTGGTTTGTGTATTGAAGAATAATTAAGGGATGGAATTCCCTATAGGCTACTAAAAATGACATCTGACTAGAATAGTGATTACAGCATGAAGGCAGCATTAGTATTTAAATAGTCTGACTGCTATATAAAATCATTACAGCATCTCACCATGAAAAAGAGCATTAGTTAATTTTGCCTATAACAAAATTAGTTGTATGTATTTGCCTGGTCACTTTAAGTAAATTTGACAAGGCTAATCTTAAAGCAAGCCTTCCAGGTTTGATGGAAGGAGCAGATAAAGCACTGTTTAAAGTCATAATCTTGATAGATATGTATATAATCTTCCACCAAAATACAAATATGTACAAATTAATAGCAGAGCTTCGCCAGAGATGCTCAAATCAAATTTAAACATTAAAACACATCAGTTGCTGAAGCTGAAAGTCTGAGGGTAACCGTCACATTAATTATACGACAATGAAGGTTTCACAAACTGTAAACACATAATAAATCCTTATTTGCCTACCACTGTGGTTCTCCAACTTTTAACACCCTTTCCAGCACTGCATGGAACAAGGCATCATGGGAAATAAACGGGCATGGTGGAAGGATTCATCCTTGCAAGTAGGACTCCCCTATGAAATATCTTAAAGAATTAAAAATACTGGAGTAGTCTAACACATCCATGTAATGCTTCCTTAGACAAGCTTGTTCTTTTCTTTGGAGGAAAGAGAGCTTTTTATCCTCTATTTAACTTTCTCCTGTGCATATTAAATTCTACCTCCTAGCTTTAGATTATAGTATCTACAGTAATGATCTATCCAAAATGTGACAGTAGCATTACTGTAACTTAAACTGCTTATGGCCATTCCTGGAGTGTATTTACCAAATATATAGCCTACTTAAATATAGTGTGTTTGTTTTACTAAACTTAGATACTGTAATATAT
The DNA here is from genome assembly GCF_000700745.2 of Antrostomus carolinensis. Taxonomy (NCBI): domain Eukaryota; kingdom Metazoa; phylum Chordata; class Aves; order Caprimulgiformes; family Caprimulgidae; genus Antrostomus; species Antrostomus carolinensis. The sequence continues at coordinate 41,925 of NW_010334642.1, read as the reverse complement.
TTTATAAGGTCATCTGCCTGCTTCAGTACCTCACATTGCAGCTACTATCCTTCCTATGAGAATTTATGCAGTTCCGCTTGAGGTTGTCAACACCCTCTTTAATTCATTAAAGGGTTCTCTGTGAAGGAACATAAGACTTTTCCATTTAAGCGTCTAAGGGGAATGAGATTCATTAACATGTCTACATTGTGCAATGCACGACTGTGTTAAAGGTGCCCAAGCTCCCAAACCCAGGTTCCAAATGAGGTGATACATCTGCACAGCACAATATACCCTTATTTGTGTGGCCCAGCAGCCCCAGCCAATCTGCAGCGCCTCTTTGCAGCAGGCTACGCACCATGCTGTTCTTGTGACCATGCCTGGTTCTACAGGTCACTTATGAGTATCTTCACTTCACCAGATTCCATTGCAGGGATCTGCCCTAAAACTAGGTTTGGGACAGTACACTTCATCAGAGTGCACAACCACTGACTTCCCATGGGGTTTTGTTCCAATATTTAAAAAGTCTTCTGTTCTGATTTTTGTTTTCATGTTGCACAAGTAATTCTCACTTCTGTACTAGACCTCCTGTTGGGATCTCCCACTATAATCTGCCTGACTAGACCTTGCGCTTTCAGGAGTGAGACTAACCCTTCTTTTCAATGAATAATTTTCTTTTGCAGCAGGGCTGATATAAGGGTGTATTCTTCCCTCCACCCATGAGGAGAATGTCCATTAATTTCAATAGAAACTCTCCATGCAGAAAAGGGAGAACTGTGCCCTGGGGAACATTCATGGAAGATTAATAGTGAGGAGGGAAAAGTGATACAGTACAGGCAGAACAAAATCAGAACCCACCACACAAATAAAACTGGACAAGGGTTCATTTTTTAAAAGTCAGTCAGAGCGGCAGGAAGGCTTTGAAAAAAATCAGGGTTGTTTCAGAGCACTTTTGCATACATTGGCTTTCAGGAGACATGAATAGAAACCTAACAGTAACTCTTTTTTCATACCTCCTTTCACAGGTCTCACTGGCAAAGAAGGATTTAGCACTTAATTCCTGTACTTTTATGTGGCAAATTAGGAATTTGCACCTTAAAAGGAAATTGCTTTTCAAACTGCCATAAATTCTGGACTTTATTTTTTAAATGGTGGAAAACATTCCCTACCTTCATCCCAACACATAATAAATAGCACTCTCCATTACTTCTCCTCAGAAAGGTGTAGGAAAGTAGACCTGGCCAAAAAGGTGTTTATCATTCCTTCTGAGGAGAGGCTAAGGGTCTAGAGCATGTCCTTAACCATTTTGTCTCCTCAGCCCTATTTAGTTTAAACTCACATATTGCTGTCTTCATCAAAATGAAGTGCCTGTTGAGGAAAATATTTAACTTGAGGCATGGTCATTTGATGAAGTAGGGCCCACTGGCATTGAATAGCCTAGGCCAAAACTGGAATATGAACAGAGTTGCAATGTGGTTTGTTTTTCAGTTTAACATTGGTTAAAAGTAAGATCCCTATATCTTTTTTGGCCATCATTCTAGGTAACGACTGGTTGATTTGTAGCTGTATCGAGACAGGAGGAGGTTGGTGAAACGGACTGCCACAGTGCAAGAGCATTCAGCAGACAGCGGTCAGTGACTCTCCAGGAGGACACACTGAAGGTGTGGCTGGTTCTGCAGACCCCAACACAACGTCCCTTCTCCGGGAGACTTGAGGGTGAGGTGGTGCCCATTGGAGTGGAACAAAGGACTTAATCAGAGCACTCCTAAAGTACTTTTCTTCATGAAGACAAGGCAAGACTGAAAGACAAGGAAGTGTAACCCAGTGAAGAAGCATACTCTCACAACGTGGCACTATGCTGGCAAGTGTGGCTGGCAGCAAAACACTCCCTGTTCTGACTGTCGACAACCAAGTGAAGATATGCTTGCAAAAAGGTTAGTACACATCCTGACTTGATTTATATTTGAGTCATTTTTGGCCCAGTTTCTTCCTCTCTGCACTTCCTAAGACAACAAAAGGCCAGAGGCAGGTGTCAGGATGGTACTGTTTTTTCTCATTTAGTCTGTGAGGCACCATAAAAAACAATCAATGATCATGAAGCATGCTCTGGATTTGTCTAAGCATAAGTGACTCAAATAGTAACATGTGAATTTAGTAAAGTTAGAGTCTGTGGAGTGCAGATAAATTACAGCAGCAATTGAAGTTGAATGTGATATAGCAATCCAACCAACAGAAGACTGTCTGGAAACAATTATTCAGAAAGCTGTTGACCCTCTATTTCTTTAAAGAGTTAAACATTTGGATTGGTTAACTGGCAGCCACAATAATAGGCATATGCTCTAATCTTTGATCCGTAGCTGAATTTGCAACTCTTTGTATGAGAAGCAGATCACATAGATTTTCATATTTTTAAGAATCTATAGGGAGAAAAAGAAGAACAAAAACTGCTCTTCTGAGATGCCACTCTGAGATCACACAGAGAGTCATGGGTCCTCCCAAGTACACTAATGTTCGGAGTCAGTTGCAAGACTCACTGATTTTATAAATGGCCCTAAAGTGTGATATTCACATCTGAAGTCTAATTAAAATTCCTTCTAGAACAGACAATTGCAAGCTGAGGTTACGTCATAACTCTTCACAGAGGTATGTACTTCTGTCATTAAGATTTCATTTCCACATCCAAATTTGGGTCAGAATTATCCTAAAATCTGAAAGAGTCCAGAGGTAATAGATAAATTAGAAAACGGTTTGTGACCAAATGAGAAACTGTTGTCCAGACTCAAATGCATGAGCAAGTAACAGATTTCTGCCAAGGTCTTGACATCATCTTAGTTTTGGCAAAATTTTCCAGTGTTGATGAAAATTCTGCAGACACAAGACAACCATGAATCCCCCCATAGGTAGAAGGGTTGCTAATCAAACTTAATTTTGTTTGTGTTCAAGGTTCAATTCTTGCACACATCTTTTTTGACACCAACTGAAAGATGTTTACTAATCACTTATTTTGCATCAACTATCGTGTCTGCACCACAGGTGATTTCCTCCACTTGGTAGCATTCCCCCAGAAAGTAACTCCTCTGACAGAAGTGAGTAATATGCTAAGTACTGTGAAGTGAAGAGGGAATTAGTCCTGCAAAGGTTCTCAATCGTGAGATGTTTCAACATAGTCTAATTTGAAATGAACCCTCATCACTTTACAATAAAGCTTTCTGTCCGGGTTCACCTGCACAATATGGTTTGATGTCCACAAAGATCACAATAGTGGTTATTTGTTATTTGCCTATGGATACTTCCTATATATCCCAAACAAAAAAGTGGATTACTGCATGGGACTATGCAGATATGTGCAAGGAAGGCAATGTAAAGAAGGTGCACTCCAAAAAATGTTCTGTCTAGCTTTCTTGTAGTTCCACACAGTAAGCCATATGGGGGCACGGAGGAACAGTAGAGAAGGTAGACTAGAAGTCTGATTGACAGAGGAGGCTGTGCTTCCAAGCAGTATCTGCCTTGTCTTGTGGGCAGACAAGACTTTGTAAAGTCTTGGCAAAAATCCCATGGAGAGAAGAGGAAGGTGGTGCACACTCTTGGTTAAAGTGTAGTATGAAGTTGAGGTGATGCAATGATATTCATAAAGTTTCTTTTGAGAGTGAACAGACCATCGACAGGTGAACCAGAACCTGAACCAGCAACAATGGCTTCAGTATCTTAAAGATGGAGGGAGGGAATAGAGAAAGAGAGTAGCATGCAACTTTTAATGAGAAAAATTAATTGGTGATGCAGTTTTTGAGAATGGACCATCCTGTGTCCTAACAGTGCACATATTCCACAGGTTAAGCAGACCCCAAAAGTAACCCAAAAGCTAGGCTAAGCTTTGCTACTTTTTGCACCTTGCCAACAGCATTAACAATAAGAGGTGCTCTTCTGTCACCAGCAGGGCCATGTAACTGACTTTTCAAATTCTGGAAGTATGATGAAAATAAAGGGCCAAGACATGCCTTACTTCATTATTAGGATTGTTGTCTTCCTTTTACTAACATGAACAGATACTTTTCTTTCTGTATTTTGTATACTTTTATGTGTCTCTTCCTAAAGGCCTCTGAAAGATCTCTGATCTCTGAGAAATTTACTTTTTAAGGCATTGTGTAACTGACTTGGTTTGTGAGAAGGCAGGGGTGCAAAAATGGAGAAATAGAAATTGTCTTAAGTGCTGTGTAGTGCAATTTCAATTACTTCACTTAGTTATTGCTAACCATATTTTATAAATATCCACACATTATATTTGTTATTTGTTCTGACCATTGAGATGATACTTTCAAACTGATTTGAAAATGTATTTTTATATATTGTGTCAATATAATATTATAACTGTACAAAATTGGTTATATCAGTTAGAAGAAACATCTTAAAAGCTGTCTCTCTACAGTTTATTCTCTGTATCTTAACTTTGTACTGTACTACAAGGCCATTTGCTGAGATTTTGCTCATGCACTTTTAAGTGGGATCCTGCCATATCACTACATTCAGTCAAAATACTAAAATATAAAATGGAAACATCCATAGGTGATGAAAATGAGACCAAGAAAGTAGCATTTCTCTGTACATCACGTAAAGTAGAAAACCTCAGAGTAATTTCAGTGAAAACAGATTAGAAGTCTGATATTTGGGAAGCGTCATCATTATTGTAGGCTACAGTAAAAGAAAAAATATGTGTATCAAGTCAGAATAACACTAAATTAACTTAAATTTAAAATGACAATGAACCAAGACAATAGCAATGCGTTAATGTCACCTTAGTGGTTTGGTCTAAGGCAATTGCCTATGCTCCTCCTGTAGTCGAGAGAGAATGAGAGACTCTACCAGTAAAAGATCTATTTTACTATGGCCATTTGAGATACCAGCCTAAAATAGCCACATGAAATATTTGAACTGAGTGAGATCCGGAGGTGCTACCTGCAGAGGACAGAGAAAGAAGAGTCAGCTGAGACTAGATAGCTAATTCTCAGACACTTATAGCAAGATGTAATGAATCCTGCCCTGTATGTGAATTCCCAAGCTTTAGGAAATTGAGGACCCAATTAATTAATTTCATTTATTTAAACAGATGTGCTAGGGATGAACATGCCTGTTTGTATCTTGATATGGATTTCATGGACTGCACTTTGATGACTGACAGCTCTGGACTTACAGATCTTGAGACATATTTAACGTCAACCTAGAAAGTTTAGAAAGTTCAGGGTCTTTTATCTGCTCCCAACAGCCAATGAGAAAGTAGAACTGTTTGGTGTCAGATTTTTCTCTTTCATTTGAAATAAGAAAGTTAGTGAAATAACTTTTCACTAACTAAACAAAATAACTTCACTAACTAAAAACCCACCACCCTTTCCGAATTCTAGGACAACCTCAAGAATAGCAGAAATACTCTTCTCATTTATAGATAAAGCCATGGAACTGGTTTTAGGTATAGATTCCATATCTGTGCCTTGGGCAATTCCAGTTAATGACGATCTCATATCCACTGCATATCAAAGGGATGCTTGTCTGTGTCTCAAATCATATATCTTTACTCACTGTAATACAAATTAAGCTGGTATCTGGGGTCTGATTCTACAAACAGACTGAGTAGTGGTCATCAAAGTTCATTGAAATAAGTTTTATGTCACAAAGTTCAGCAGTGTTTGCAAACACATGTTTGCATAAAACTGACCTTCTTTTGAAACATCTGGACTGAAGGCCAACCTACACTGGCCAGAGAAGAAAACAAGACAAGGAGAATATTTGCAACATTTCTGATGTTCTAGATCTGTCTTCCACAATCATTAAAGACTGGATTGGCCATACGGCAGTTTCTGTCTTTCTTAAAACAGTAAGGGAGTGGGAAGAAACAGAAATAAAGTTCTACAAAAGAAAGAGGGAAAAAGAGAAAGATAAAGGATCACTGCAGCCTTCTGGCTTCCCTTTATCAAAGGTGAAAGACCAAATGGCTGTTCACTTGGTAAGGGATGAGACCACAGGCCAGGATATGGGTCCTGTTCCTCCTGGTTGTGGTGCTGAGTGCTCAGCCTGCCAAGGGGGTCACTTACCATAGCACGAGGAGGAGGCTCCTGTAGGACCAGCTCCTTACCTGAACATCTTCCCAGGCACAGGGCCGGTTTGTATCAGTGAGGATTTAACCCACTTGTGACAGATGTGCAGAGGGACAGTGTTTGGCTTAATAAACCAGCCAAATAAGATGTGATGAGAGTGGCTGCAGCAATGTGCAGAAATACCCTTCAGTGGAATAGCAAGAGAATGTCAGCTGAAAACCAAGCCTTACCTGTTGGTGCATATAAATCTTAGGCTGGGTTATGCTCCAAAATGCCCCAGAGATCCCCACAAATCCATATAAAGTGGGTCAGGAGAAGAGTGCAACAAGCTAGCAGAGGAGTTAAATGAATCTCTTGCATCATGTCTGCTGCTGAGAGTCGTGTAGAAATTCCTGTGCCAAAGGCACTTTGCAAAGAAAATCAGAGTGTGGCCTTTATACAGATTGAAGTCTCTAAGGAGGAAGTTGTAGAGTAACTTGAGAAACTCAAGTGCAGTAAATCACCACAACCGGATGGTGTTCATCTGGGAGTTCTGAGGGGAAATAAAGTGAGAAAAAGCCAAGATACTGACAAGGGGATGCCTTCTTCTCTTGAAAAATGCAGCAGCACAAGAAGGCTGGGAAGCCCTATTATGTTGCCTGTCTTCAAAAGGAGATGAGGAAAATCCTGGGAATTGCAGAGCTTTGAAGTTTAACACAGTTTTAGGGAGCCCAAGAAACTGATTCTGAACAGGAGTTCAAGAGTTTGTTGGACAGGAACACCCCATGAGGGTGTTCTTCAGTCTCTCAAACCACTCAGGCTGTTACAGAGGGGGAAAGTATCTCCTTGTATGACTGAAGCATTTGGAGCAGCTTTCAGAAGGAGAATGGGATAAGAGGGACTTCTCAGAGGAAAGTGATCAAGTGATCCAAATGTTCAAAAGGTTTTACAGAGTTCACTTACAAGCAATTGTCATAGAGGACATTAAGGAATAAAATGGAGAAAAATATCTGGAACATGATTTACTCCTGGAATGAACTACAAATCAGTCCAGAGGAAGTGAATATGGGAAGCATTTCTCTTTCTAGTTAGAGGAAAGGTGAACACCCAGTAGTGGATATTAGGACTGATGTCGTAACAAATAAATGAATCTGAACCCCAAATCCAAATGCATTCAAATTAGCATAACCAGAATCCACTCCAGATCTGGATCTAAGTCTCACATGTGGTTCCCATCTTAAAAGAGGACAAATCAGTTCCTGGATTGAACCCCCTCAAGCTCTGAGGTTTGAATAGTCCATATCCAAAGAATGTAGCTCCAGCCTACATGATAGTTATGTATGAAATATGGGGGGTGGGAGGAGTGCATGTGCACACATAGCATGCAAAGGAAGCAATTAAATGTAAGCTCAAAATAATTTAAGAAGTGATTCATGGCAGAATGCTCTGATGTAGAGATTGCGTTACATGAGCATTTGCTCTTGACATTAACTTGCTGCAGTTAGCTGAAAGGGCAGAAGATTACAAGTAATAAAACAGTGGGAATTTTTCTGGGTTTGGTGAGCCACCTTACAACCAAACAGTTTAAATTATCTGGATTTACATGGCTTCATACTCTTTCAGTTTCTCTCCTTTTGGGTTTTTTTTTTTTTTTTCAGTTCCTGCAGGCCCAGTGCACTGAAGGCAAAGCTACTTCAGTTTTAATTCACTCTGTCTCTTTTGAATTCATTAGATTTTGAAAGCTTTCAAAGGAATTCAGAGGTAGGAATTAGATAGAATATAGAAAGTGGGACATTTCTGACTGCCTTGTATGCTTTCACTGTATAAAGAGAAAGCTGCTTTTTTTTTTAAGCAAACTGTAGGAGGGCTTGTAAAAATAGATATTTACATTTACATACTGGGACAGATCCTCACCTGCTGTGGAGCACTATTGCTCCATCTTCTTGAAAAGAGCTAACCTTAACTATGGCAGCTGAGACCCTGGTACTCATGCGTGTACATATATGTGTGAAATATATTTAGGATTCTGTAGTTTTCTGAATGTATAGAAGATGCTTCTTCCTCTAGGTGCTTTTGCTTGTGCACTTAGCTGTAGGAGTTAAAGCTCCTCTGTTTGTAACTGAAGGTAATGCTTTCAGGGAGGCAGAGTGACGAGGAAGGCTGAAGCACAAGGAGGAGAAGGCCACATGCACAAAGGGACTGGTGTGAACAGAGAATCACGGACAAGGTGGAGGGAGAAACAGGAAAGAAAATTATGTCCCACATAGCCATGCTGTGGCCTAAGGGCATTACTTCTTGACAGCAACTGGAAACCTAGCAATATCTGCATTCACAGCACTGAGGAGTTAAACTGTTGACTAAGCAGCAACCATGACTTTTGGAAAACACCTCAGGTGTTTCCTGCTAGATAGCAGGAATAGTGAGAGACCTGCTATTGATAGCAAGGTGGAGAAAAAGCAGTTCTGCACTCAGCTGTGCTGTTGCTGGAGTCATGTAACACAGGACAGAGAGTACGTGTCACATCAGATAGTGCTAATAGGTCCCAACAGCCATCTTCACTCCTTCCTCCTCAGTTTCTTCCTGAAAGAGAGTTGGGTGAATATCGATATGGGACAACTGTGTATCGCTGTGTGCTTCTGCCCACACAGTGGGACCCTGGTACTGATTCAGACAGTAGTGGACTCTGGACACATAATGCACCCTGAATATCCATAATAAATAATAATTACCACAGTAGGGGGCAGCAGCCAGCTGTGGAGGAAAAGTAGGGCCAGCTGCTGGAAGAGATGTAAGCACTGGCTGAGCATGCAGGCTGGGCACTGGGGAGGGCAAGAGGGCCATGGCTGGGAGCCAGTGGCAGCTTACTGCCAAGAGGAGGGAGATAAAAGCACAAAAGAGGTTCACCAGAGGGAGCTGCTCCTGGCCACCCCTCAGCAATCGGTAGCGGCCCTGATCCAGGAGGGAAGGCTGATGACAAACAGGAGCATCGCCAGCCAGAGTGCACGCCCAACACTGCTCACACGTACCATGCTGGAGCTAGCGGTAAGCCAAGCAAGCCTACCGCAGGGAAGCAGCCCTGCATAAGTTTGCAAGAGAGCCATACCTTCTCCAGAAATGAGCACAGGCTCATCCTGTTCCCCTCAGCTCTCCCCAGAGGTACCTCTGGCTGAAGCAGGGGCAATACTCTTGAAATGAGGACAGCTCCCCAGAGAATGATAGGCACCTGGTCAATGCTTTTCTGAAGCAACCTGATGCCCAGGTCTCCTTGCTTTCATTTGGAGAGAAGTGTCCAAGCAGTTCTGAAGATGCCCAAACAGCAGCACTTTTTGATGTCTGAATTCCTCTGAAGGTCTGACGCTCAGCACTTGGGGTCCCCAGGTTATATGGTAAACTAAAAACTGCCTTTGAACACACTGCACACACTTGGTAGTCCAGTGCTACAACTAGAATTTATCACAGATTTAAAATGTTTTTCTAAGCACCCTGAAAAGTTATTTCTAAGACCAAATCAGTTCACCAGCCTAATTTTCACAAGGTTATTATGGTGTGCTCCCCACATACCAGCTTCTCAGCAAAGTCAATAACATCCCAGGGTAAGCTCCTCTACTTGCCCCATATGTAATACTTAACTATTTCACAAGCACAGCATAACAATTAATTGGCATATGTTCTATGTAGTAATTATGACAACATGGCACATTCCACTTGAATTTAGCTTTGTGAAATTTAGCTTTACTTATAATCATATCTTATCTTCAAGCTAGCTTTATGTGCCTGGTTATTTTTCACTGAGTTCAAATGCAAATAGATAAACCCTGTTTGCATTTCCTTCCAAAGGAGGAATGCGTTTATTTCCAGATTCTATACGCATCCACCAGGAAAAGTCACACAGGACAACTGAAGGTTTGGGGGTTTTTTGCTGTGTTCCTAGTTGGCTGAGCGCAGTGGGTGTGATGTGGGTGATGTTAAAGGGAAACCACTTCTCCTCCATTTCTCAGCAGAGAGACTAGGGATTTTTTTGCCCCAGTAAAAAGAAACAGATACTGTCTGGATTTCAGTTTACGTAGCCCACAACAGAGTGGAGAACTTGACAGAGGACAATTTCAGGCAAATAGGTCACAGTACTAGGGAGAAATAGCCATCATTTTTGCAGATAGTAGCCAATCATAATCCACGTGTGAGCTTGAATGCAAATTCAGGGGCAACAAAGAGCCTATATGACGAATATACACAAAGTTCAAACATAAAGAACCAGATTATTTCCAAATAACTTTAATCTAAACATCTGACCTTAAGAACCAGCCTCAGTTAAGTGCTGGCAAACACCAAGATTTGGAAGGAAGTTAGGGGTGTTGCACTATTTTGAAAGCTCTCTTTTGAACCAGCTGTCATTACAAATGTCTGCTGGTACCTTGTCTTAGCATACAGCTTGTCGTTGTTGAGCACGATGGGAACGAGCCAATGGAGTGTATTGAGCTATGCGTTCTTGCATGTCTTTGTAGCTCAAATTATCCCTTTGCACAGCTATAACAGGTAAGCTTGGAATCTATTTATGCCATATTCTAATTGGTTCCATTTAATTTGTGTATATGTCTCTATGTGTGTTTGTGTATACATATATGCAAATTTATATGCACATATGTACATTTGGACATCATTATTAAATGTAAATATGCATATTGTCACAGATTATTGCTATGTTCATCACACATTCTTAGAGTAGTTGGCTTTATTACACAATAAAACAACCATAGAAAGTTAATGCCTTCTTCAGAATAAATAAGGAACACAGGACTCATTATGCCATATACGTTTAATGGTTTGGACATCTCAGTGCCCACATGAAAACAAGGAAACATATATTGCAATATGCAGTATAATTATTTCAGCAAGGAACATTCATCCCACACTCCTAGAAATATGAGATTTAGCATCATGAGATCCTAGCATTATGTCATCAGCTGCATGAGTTTCACAGCTTATCTTTCTGATTTTATGTTTCAGAAGTAAACTCCAACAAAAATGTATAACACTGCCAATTTAACAGCACATTTATGTTAATACTAGATGAAATGGTTTCAAGGTGAATAGGATCAGCGTTTCTGTACATATGTGTGCACTTATGCATATATATATATATGTGCGTGCATGCACGCACCTATAAATGCACACATGTATGTGTGTGCACTATGTATATAAACTGTCTTTAAAGATGTCATTATTTTAAAAGGTTGATTCCAAGTACATTATACTTGAAAACAATGTTCCATAAAGTTGACCAATTTAAAGAAGCCCCTGCTGGTGCACAGAAGGCCGAGCTAGCTGATATTAAACATCATCAGATGGGGCTGCAGGTAGCTGAAACGTTCCTTAATGAAAATTTAAAGAGAGCAGATTAAAATGATATTCCCCCAATCCAACAGAACACAAAGGTAAAGACATTCAATTACAAGCAAGATCTCATTTAGCACTAAAAGAGTGTTGCTTGTTGATCAGAATTTATTGCCTGAAGTGAACAGCTAGGCTTGTGACTATGTATATAATTACTTTCTACAATGTACTCTCCTCAGATACAGTTACTAGACAACGTCTTCCATAATTTTAGACTGTGATGTCCATGACCAACAGTCAGAAAACCTCAATAACAACAACAAAGAGTTTTTTACCTGTGCTACTCTATCTCCTAATATTGTGAAAAATGAAATAAATCCATAGTGGCATGTATTTGTTTTTTGAAGCACTAGGTTAACTCTTTTAATAGGGTTTTGTTGGCTAACAGAATAAGTGGCACCAAGGAAGTGGTTTGAGCAGGATACTCTACCTGCGTGTCTCTCCAGAGTGCCAGCAGCTTTCCTCTGGGCACATCAGGAAGGTTTTTCAGTGAGAAGACATTGAGGGTGCTCAGCTCTATACCAGGTTTTTCATTAGTTCAGAGAAATGCACCACACCTTTAAAATCTCATAACTAAAAAAGATACTGACAGGCAGGAGTGTGACAAAAGGAGAGGAAGAATAACCAAGAGACTGAAAGGACTTATTTGTTAGGGATTGTTAAATGAGCTAAATAGCTATGGGTTGGCTTATTGATAACTAAACAAAACATCACACTGGTTTAAAGATACTAGATGAAAATAGCATCAATGAAGGAAAAGAAGATTTGCAAAGGGATATAACCAGGAGAAATATGATAATGTTAAGAAAGGAAAAAAAAACTTCTGACAGCAAGATAGTCTAGGCAGCACAATCTCTCCCTAGGGACATGGCATCACTTAAGACATTTAATCTAGGCACACAAAACAACTGAAAATATGCCATAGGAAACAATCTCACAGTGTCAGGGAGCTGTACTGGATGACCTAAGAGGTACATTGCTAATTTGTGTGCACCTGTTATCTGTGATTTTCCTTCCTTGTATGGCCAACTCATTGTTACTTGTGTGTATTTGGTTTCTCTGGGCCCAATCCAACTCATGCTGTACTCAGCAGAACTTTCCAACGGGAGCAATAGGACCTCAATGTCTTTTCCATGTCTTTGCTGTTGAAAAGAAAAGAAAAGAAAAGAAAAGAAAAGAAAAGAAAAGAAAAGAAAAGAAAAGAAAAGAAAAAAAGAAACACACACCACTCTGAAAGAACTATAAATGTAAATTGTGTACAAATGTATATACACTAAAAAGAAAAGAAAAGAAAAGAAAAGAAAAGAAAAGAAAAGACGAGAAAAGAGAGAAAAGAAAAGACGAGGAAAGAAAAGAAAAGATGAGAAAAGAAAAGAAAAGAAAAGAAAAGAAAAGAAAAGAAAAGAAAAGAAAAGAAAAGAAAAGAAAAGAAAAGAAAAGAAAAGAAAAGAAAAGAAAAGAAAAGAAAAGAAAAAAAGAAACCCACACCACTCTGCAAGAACTATTAATGTATATTGTGTACAAATGTATATACACTAAACCTTCAATATTTTTTGGATATTTAATCCTGTGTTTATCGTTAGAGATATTCAGGAAAATGTGCATTTGCTTTCATACAGTGGAGCTAAAATGTTTGCTAGGGAAGAAACTTACAGTTTATCTAAAAATAACTTCTGATGAAAAACTGCTTTGGTCACCGAAGAATCAAGACAATTCTCTATACTAAACTAAAAAAAAAAAAAAAAAAAAGATATTACAGAGAAATGGCAGAGCTCCTTCTGTTGCTAAAACAGTAATGCAATTGATGAAAGAAGCTAACAATGAATTCTGAACTCAAGGCTGTACTTTCAAATACTTCTACCCAATCTCTGAGTGTATATAATCAAATGTTGCTTAAATTCCAGCTCACTTGCAGGTAAGGAACTGCTATTTTGTAGCAGCTCAGTGTTGTCCCCTTGAGAGGAACAAATTTCTGTGTAAGTGGAGCTGAATGTTCCGGGGTCAGGGTTGTATGTTGGTGTTGTCCATATATTGAGTAGCTGGTATTGTAAATCTTTAGAACAACATTTCTTGAAAATACTAAACAGACATTTTGGTAGCCAGTATTGAGCCTGTGGCTATACTGCTTCAGGCTGTGATCTTGTCAGCTTTTACAAGATAAGTAGGGTCAGGCAGGGTCAGCACTTGGATTGGTAACTCTAAGGAAAGGTGGTAGCTGCAGGAAGTGTTTAAGGCAATAGAACATATGTAACTCTTTTCCCTGAGCCTTTTCTAATACCCTGATGAAGGCATAATGCCCAGCTGTGACAAGAGAATGGGATACTCACCCTCTGCAGTCATCAAGCACCTCATTTTCAAAGGGATCTTCCCTTGACCTGGCACAGAGGTGTGCAGCACAGTAAACAGGACACCACAGAACTCAGGTGTCGCTTGCACATGTGCATGGTCCTGGTTGAACAGCATGTAAATGCACGGCTCCAGCGTGTTTCATCAGGAAGGGGGTACAGGTGAACAACATTTCTGAGATCTTTGGGGTTGCTGGCAGTTCCAAATTTGGCTGTGTTTATAAAACAAAAAAGCCTATTGAGCCAAAGTCTATTGAGTCAATAGTCTATTGAGCAGCCAGCTTTCAGACTCACACATTTCTACAGAAAGTATAGAAGAGCTGATAATGAAATCCTTGCCCAATGGTCGACATCGCCAAGAATTTTAAATTGTAAGTCAACCAATATCTCCTCTAAAGTTCAAACAATAAATAAAAATCTATGTGAAAAATGGAGCCTTTTATTCCTTTGTCAAAATCTGATCAGAGTAAACTACAGATGTTAAAAGGCACTGTAGTTCAAAGAATTAAAAAGAATCTTATGGGGTTTGTACGAAGAAAAGAGTTTAGAGAATAATACGGAAGATATTATAATGCTATTATATAAATCAGTGGCACATCCTCACTTTGAATATTGTCTTTAAATTTTGTCACCTCATCCCTGAAAAAAAGAAAGTAGAAATAGAACAAGTCCAGAGAATGGCAATAAAAATGATAAAAGTCAAAAGGATGCGAAATTTCTTGAGAAGAGATAGAGAACACATCTTTCCTGTCTTCCTGTCTTTCAGGGAAGATTCACCTTCATGGCACTGCAAATCATACATGAACCCTTTCCATAAACTTAGAACAAGCACTGTTGCCTGAGATAATCTAGAAGGTGTCCTTGGCCCCTAGCACTGCTTCTGTAAGGCTTCGGACCCTTACATGAAGCAGGTGTTGCAGGAATTTTCCTCAATGTACACTGCCATCTTAGAGGACTTTCAGATCTTGGGACACTCAATCACTGGAAGCCAGTGTGACCTCTGGACAGTGAACAGGACACAGAGCTCCATATTAACAATACCTTTTTTCCTTTACTGACTATATCCCAAACTCCTCTTTTGGCAGTTTTAGAAACTTCACTTTTCCATATCTATCTTTCTTTGAAACTTCGGAAGAGTTTTTCAGAGAAGCATAAGTGATTCAGAAGTACAAACCCATCGGCTTCCCTGGCTCTCTTTTCAGTTAAATCATCCAGCTCCCTCAGAAGTGTGACATTTGTCTATTCGAATAGTCTCAGACCTGGAGGACTTGCACAGTCTCACTCACTTTGAGCGATGGGATCCCCAGGCTTCACCAGAGCTCTACTTAAGCATGACTATAATATAAATAACATTTCATCCTCATGATCTTTCAACCCAATTATCAGCAAAGGAAAAAAAAAATAAACCTTTCCTATCCTGCAAAGCAAAACGAAGAGGCATCAAATTTCAAATGGATAAGAGGTATTTCTTTTCCAAACAATGTACAGTTAATTAATGGAACTTGCTGCTGCACAGATAGTACTGAGAGAAACAGCATCATATTTGTAAATGAGTAAGCATTTTTGTACATAAAAGCAAATCTTCACACAAAGTTCAGATTGGGTTAAATTCAGTAGCATGTATTATGCAAAAGATCAAAATAGATTATAATAATGTTTGATTCTTGCCTTAAAAAAATTCTGTGAGAGTTTTACTAGCTGATATTGTGTAATGTCTAATCATCCCAGCAGTTCTTGGCATATGCTGGTCAATAGACAGGGTCAAGAAGGCATCTTCATCCATAGTAAACAGTTATAAAAATGCAGTGAGGAGGGAGAGTCTCCTTCCATATTGTCTGATGTTGGCCTTTGTCAAAGTCACAGATTGACCAATGCCAGTGCCTACTAAGGAGCAGACAGAAGGAAGTCCCACTACTCTCAACATAACTGCAGAACATCACTGAACATCTACATATGTGAAGTGAGGGGCTGTCTGACCTACTGATAGACTTGTCAGGGTTGGGATTCCTACACTGGGCCTACAGAGGATCAGGGAAAACTAGGAGGCTTTTCAAACTGGTGGCTGTTGACCTCTCTCACTAGAGCTGGACAAATCCTTTCTCCTCCAACCCCATGTGGGAACCCTAGAGGAAGTAGTCAATACTCATGCTAGCATGGTATGTCATACAGTTCTGTCTGTTTATCAGGAAAAAGCAGATCAAGATCAAAAGAGGTTTGGAGGAAGGTGAGGAAACCAAAGACTCAATGGCTGCAACTAGCCTTATCTTTTGATCCATGCGACAGTACACCCTGAAGTCCTAATGTCCCATCACCCAGATTGCCATTCCTTCAGAGTGTCCCCACTCCCTGTCTAAACCCCAATCCACCCACAGGAGCCTATGGAGACATAAGGCCCATCCTCAGCTGCCCGTGGCTATACAGCTGAACCTCAGAAGCAGAACAATGCTCCACATAGGCAGGTGTAGCCTATGGCATCTGTGCTGCTCTTTTCTATTTCAGATATCGTCAGATGGTGATAAAGGCCAGGAGATCTCATCTGTCCTGATAAAGGTTACCTTATTTTGGTGATGCATGATGGATATCTGGTTCATCTCTGAACTGTTAAAAAGATGTTAATGCTAACAAGGTACCAAGAGAATAGAGGTCCTTTTATCCATGGTTGCACGTACCTACCACTTCAGTCATCTTATAAGCCCCACAAGAAATCAGGGAGGATGTCTTCTAGGGAATAGATGTGCTGGAATCTTTTCAGTTATGGGAAGTTGCTTCAACCTTGTGGGTTGGAAAAGTTATCTACTGTGGAAAAAAAAAAAAAAAATTAAAAGGAGCAAAACAGCTCCTTACAATAGCAGTTTTACACCAGCAGTCTGTACATTCATGTAAAGACAGAGCATATACACAAAGTAAACACAAAATGCACACACAGTTGTGATTCCAGGATGTTTGTAATGGCAAGTTAGATTGTAAATTATTTCTTTGAAGGGCAGAAAGCACAGTGCAAAAGATGTATATTATTCATAAAAATGAATATTGTCCTGTTCACTTGTATACCTCTGCAATTTATTCTGTAACAGCTTTTTACTTCAAAGAAATCACTAGCTAATGACATCTCAAACTTAAAAAAATCCACTTATTCACAACCTTGTCCCTGAGGGAATTCCTGTGTGTTATCAGAAATTTTTCCAAAGATCATTAACAGATATTACAAACCAATTGAAACTGAGTATTTTCTTTGCAAATTACTTTTAACATTAGAGCTATTGAAAAAAGACATTGAGTGATTTAATTTACTTAATCTGTCTACAGATTGCAGCTATGTGAATATCCTGTGATTGCATTTCCAACAAAAAGCATATATAACTACCCCTAATAGAGATATTTTTCTAAATTATCGTACAAGATCAGTAAGATCTCTGAAGATATTAATGTTTACTTTTTCATTTAGAAAATTGCACTCAAGAAAGGAATGGGCACCTTTATTCTGTTGTTATCTCAGAAATAATAACACAGCATAATACTTATTTTACCTGCTATTTTAATTAAAACTCCAATAATCATCACGCCTGTATATCCTTTGAGGATATGTTCTACTGATTTTTCTGAAAAAATCACTGTATTTTCATTAGGTTGTGAAGCCAATATTTTAGAAACACCTTACACAGCAATGAGTATACTGAACAAGATCCTTTATCTTGTACCAATCCAAAAGTGTAGAGCAAGCTAATTCAGCAGAGGAGGGCTGGAGATAGTGTCTTATTCTCCATCTTTTTGCCTTAAACTCCTCCCAGAGAACCTTAGGTGAATCAGCACCACTTCTGCAGGAAGTATGGAAAATATCTTCCCCCATTAATATTTAGCCTGTATCTTCCTGGCTGGGGTTCCTGCTCTCTTTGCAGGTAAGAGATAAGGGTTTGAACCCCCTGAAGCTCAAGAGGAATTTCAAGGTATTTAAGCTGAATGACAGTGAAGACAGTTGCTGCACTTTGCGTACTGCTCAGTCCCAATCACATCTTACACGTGCTTTGCCAGGTCGCTCTTTGAAGAGACGTGGGCAAGATGATGTGTAGTTTGAGGAGGCAAATCAGGATTAGCTGCTGAGAAGTTCAGCTCAGATGAGCTGGTGACTGCCTGGCCAAGAGGCACAAGCAGAAGAAGGATTTTAGATGTCTTGAGATCTTGGTAAACTTAACGGGTTGCGTGGATTGGGATCCTGAATTTGGACATCTATATCCCACACAAGTGTCAGTCACCTCCTTTTGTTGTTTGAGGCCCAGAGATGGTTATTCAGAGGAGGATCCAGATTTGTCACAGCAAATAGATGCCTAAACATTTTTTCATGTGTTGCTTAAAATGGTGGAAAAAGTGTGCAGAAAGGGTGACGGAGGATCTGCAGGCAGTGGTTACTATTGCACCTTCCTCAGATATTCTGTACCTTCCCATTGGCTGTGTCAGAGGCCTGGGACCAGCCTAAAGACGTCCCCGTTCCCAGTACTATTTAACCCTCACTCTCCTACTGTTTTCTTTTCCTGTGTTACAACAAAAAGATCTCACAGTGAAAATATTTTTTTTTTCCAGAGCATCAAAACGCATGGGGTCAGGTATCTTCTGAAACAGTGTCAGTAGCTGGTGAAAGCTGAAAATATTACTCCCTGAGCCACATGAGGTCCAGGTTTGTCTTGTGAATGTTGAGAGACCAGAAATCTTTACAAAGGTCCCACATTGTTAACTTGGCAGCTTATTCCTTTCCACCATTCCCTGGTGGCAAGTGAGGATGAGAAAGAAGACTGGGTGGCTGCTATTGAGCAAAGAGTATCTGCACTGGTTATTGTCTTGGTTTTAACCTACACTGCACTCAGAGAAATGCAAAGGGAGGATGGCACATTCTTCCTTTCTCCTGGTAAATGTGCAGTCTCTTAAATTTGTCACATTCTTGCCCTTCATTCTCTGATGGCCTGCTCAGGACACTTCTCTAGTCATGGTCCAAATCCCTAGTTTACAGCCATAATAATGCTGCAGGTGTGAGCAGCTGCCTCTGCCAAATCCAACAGGGTTTTAGGATCCTCTCTTTTCAGAGGCGTCTCCCCAACCCTTCTGTCACACACGTGCAACTGGCATTACAGTGTCATCTCAGACAGTGCACACATAACCTCAGAAATCCAGAGCCCAAATACATTTGCCAGTGGCTTTCACATCACAGTAGCAGCACAATCTCTTGTGCATACCCAACTGCAGGGATGAGTCAGTTCAGCACTGGAGCATCATCCCCCTCTTCCCTCCCGCCTTCCCCCATCCTAGATGCCTCTTGTTGCCTGTGTTTTAATACAACTGGCCACCCCAAGCTCTGGGGTTCCTTCTGCATGGGAACTGGCAGCAGAAGCCACCATCATGCCTCCATCAGGGGGTGACCTGGACTTTCCACCTGCCGGCGTCAGGCACTGCACCATCAGCTGCCAAACTGGCACGGCTCCACTGGCTGCAGCAGCTGAGCACTTCTGTTGTCACTCAACCCGGGGCATCTCCGCGGAGTCTGATAACACATCTGCTAATTAATGCCAGTTGTGATCATTGGTCAGATCCTCAACTGGGATAAATTGACACGGTTCCATTTAAGCCTGTGACAATTAGCAGCAGCTTAGAGCTGACCCGGTGGTTTTCTTTATAATGTGGATATACGTCTTGTGGAAAGTGAATAAAACCCACCAACTAATTGCATAAAAACTACCAAACAATCAGAAAATGAAATGATTGTCAGTAACTCCCAGCCTGGGACAAATTACAATTGTGACAAAGAAGTGATAGCCCCAGATATATTAACAATTCTCTCAGCTATCCCAGCTCCTTATCATAAAAATAATTAATAATAATAGACGTGCTTCTGGATACATTCACCTTTCTGTAAGGAAAGCCTAATGAGTCTGTCTTTTAAAAAAGAGACTATCAGGAAATTCAAATGTGATTCTATTAACTTGTAAGCATAGCATTTTACATTTTAACAACTGAACAGATCAATTCTATTCTTTAATTCAATTTTTAAGTCTTACAAGCAACACCACTAAGTGAAAAGGAACAGTCAAAGAACTTTCTTGGGATTCTTTTTCTGCCATTTGTCAAAATTTCATTTAGATCAACACTTCTACCCTGTTAGGTCATATCACCAGTCCTCTCAATCGCAGTAAGCAGAGCTGTAGTAGGTGTTAAATCCTAACTTGTGGCAAGTAAGGCACTCCTGGAAATAAAGCAAAAGTTTGATAAGTTGTGTCAAAAGGAACTAATGTTATTATTATAATTTATTATTTGTTAAGCACTGACAATGTGCTCAGTTCTGCTGATTAAGTTCTTCTGAGCAAGTTCTACTGATTAGCTTCTAAGGACAACACACTGTACTACAAAGAAAATATGTGACAGCTATCAAGACTTTCACTTTCAAGGCTCACTTAGCAAACTGTGGACATGCCAGTTATGCAGGTTTTATGAAAAAAAAAAAAAAAAAAAAAAAGGAGAGAAAATGCATAAACTGAGTAAATATCATTACTTTTGTGTTCACTAATTTTCCTACTCTAGATCTCTCACTTCAGTGCTGTCTGACAACCTCAAAGGTACACTGAGATTTGAGAAAGATCTAAAGCCTCATCCCTACTTATATTCAGTTTTAAGAATCATGTTATATTAAAGGCAAGCACACAGATTGTATTGTTAGGATCTGTCTTTGGATTTGGGACTTGCTCTCCTGGGAGGGCAGAGATGACTGAATGGGACCAGCCTGACAAAAAATCTGAGCACCTTCAGATTCAGGTGCATATTTCTTTTAGTCCACAACACATATTGGACAGTTAGTCAGTGCTACACTCGTAGGTGGCAACCTGAACTTAGAAAGACTTCTGGGGGTGCAGGCACCAAAAAGGAGCATCTTTCCTATCCTGATGGGTCCTTAGGAGGCTGCCAGGGCTGTTTCTCTAGCAGGCCTGTTGGTAAGTCTCTCCACCCTGAGCTATAGGTACATTTTTGCAGGGCATCTAGGAGTTGGGATTGTTGGGTTTGTGCTGGTCTAGAGCCACTGCAGCAATGTTATTCCTAAGAGACCAGGTGAACTTTGTGCCTGGTTTCCTTCTACTTTAGCTTGTAAAGGAGTCACAGTTTCTCCCCCAACCCTTACCTTCAGATCATTTATGTACAGCTTACCTCCAGGGTGGCAGATTCCCAAAAACAGGCATTTGAGGGATGTCCTGGTTTGTAGCTGAGACAGAGCTAGGTTTCTTTTTAGTAGCTAGAATAGTGCTGTGTTTTGGTTTGACCATGGGATTTGTTATGAGAAAAAGTTGATAACATACCACTGTTTTCATTTTGTTGCTGGAAATTGAAGGAGTTCGGGTTTTGCTAGTCTACAAGCACAAGATCGAGGGGGTGCAAGGAATATTTAAATTAATAAGCTAAATTGACATTTGGATATGCCAGTGGGACATTCCATATCATATAACATCATGTCCACTATATCAATGAGGGTCTCTTCCTTTTTTGGCTCTCTCTCACCTTCACTCGGGCTCTCAATCTTCCTGGATTGAGGTTTTGGGATTGTCTCTCTTCCAGGATCATTATCTGGGAATGGGCCGGACTTGGTCAGCAGGTGGTGAGCAATTACACTGTGTATCATTCATTTGCATATTTTTATTATTGGAATTATTAATATTATTTTGATATTATTATTATTTTAGAGTTTTTTATATTTCAGTTTTTGAATTGTTCTTGTCTCAGCCTCCAAGTCTCCTTTTCCTTATCCCCCAGTTCTCTCCCCTAATCCCCAGGGTGGGGAGAAGTGGGTGAGCAGCTGTATTTGGCTGTTAGCCAAGTGCTAGCCAAGTGCTAGCCAAATGAGACCACCACAATGGCAAAATAATACATATACATCTGTGTGTACATGGCAGGGGTCAGGGCTGGGTTCTAAGGTTCTAAGAACCACTGGTCAAATTTGCGTGTCAGAAGGGTGCTGAAGAGACATTGTTCCTTGACCCAGCCAGGCAACACCTTGGCTTTCTAACCAAAGTGCTGCCAGAGCTCCAGCTGTGCAGATGTTCTCAGAAGAAAAACTCCCTTTTGTCTGCCGCTATCCTCTTGCCTGCACACTTCCCTAAATCCCACCAGCACGCTTTTATTTTTTGTAACCGACAGGGAGAAGTGAGTTCTTATATAAATCCTTTATGTGAAGATCAAACTGTGTGCATGTAGAAGTCTTTTTTTTTTTTTTTAAGGGGAAAATCTGCCCTAAAATAATCATTCCATGTTATCCCAGATTGCAGAGTGTCTGCACTGCCTTTTAAAATGCATCCAAGGCCACCCTCAAGACCAGACTCAAGACCAGCAGGCAGTGGGCTGCAGTTGAAGTCCCCGTGCGTGCGGGGAGGGCAGAGCGTGGGCAGCCCGAGGCAGGATCAGGGTCAGGGGCAAAGCAGCTGGAATGGGCCGTAATCGGAGTTGTTCCTTGCAGACAATGTCAGCCTTTGTCCTGATAGAAACTTGTGGGGCAACGCAGAAGCCAGGCCAGGGCATGTGGAAAAGGTGTTTCTTTACCTAGCCAGCTCTGACTCCTCAAGCATCCAGCTGGCAGAGCCTGAGGTCTCTGTCAAATCTTGTAAGCTAACATGAGTTTACTAACAGACTGTGAAGCAGAGGATTTGGTTGAGAAAATATTGCCTTTCATTCATAAATTTGGAAACCCTTGTAACAGAGGGAAGAATGAGCAAAAATTATCAACTGCTTACAGTACTCTTGGGAAATTCTTTAAAAATATAAAGACTAAAGAAGAAAGTCCTCAAATGGCAGCAGAACAGCAGTTTTAGGATTAAGTTCAATGTAGCTTGGTGTCTGACTATTTAACAATTCGATTACCAGCTAGAAAAATGACCAGGTGTAAGGCATAGTGAAGCCCCCATGTGCGACTCCCAGGAGTAGGACGACTCACTGTTGCAGCCTACCTTTGGGGAATCCCCCCTCTCTCCCTCTCTCTCTCTCTTTCTGTTCTTTCTGTCTTCTTGTGCTCCCAATTTGCTTGAATACAATACAGTCGGGGTTTTATAGTCAGCCCTGATTTTCCCAGAAGGCACAGCTCTTAAAAAGCAGCACAAGTTCTTCTACTCAGGACCATAAAAATAGACTCACATTCCAGTGTGACCATCTAAAAGATGGATGAACCAATTCCATAAAAATAAAAACATTCTACCTGTGCCCATCCCCCAGCAAAGCTTCAGCCAAAGCCAGAACTAAATTCTAATCTAGCTTTTATTAAAGTGGAGAAAAATCAACTTCCTTTTATTCCCCTACTTATTTTCTGCCGCTGTGATATTCTGAATCTCAGGCAAGCCCTCAACCAACAGCTGCCGGGCCAAAAGGGGCTGGATATGCCATATTCATGGCCCAAATAGAAGCAGGAAATACTAAAAATCTTTCATGGAAGCTTGTTCTCATCAGGTTTATAGCCCAGCTTTTTCCATCAAAAGCAGTGAGGATGGTACAGACAGAGTTCAGAAATGCATCCAGGCATATGGGAGTATATCTACACTAATCCTCCTTTTGAGCTTCATCCAGCACCAAATCAGAGCCACACCAGAGAGAGGAATAATGCAGTAACTTGTGGAAAAAGCACGGCTCCTCTCTATTAGGATGGGGAAAATTAAACAGGACTCACTTTTCTCCTTAAAAACTAGGAGTAATATTAATAGCACAAAGCATGGCAGAGACTGGGAAAACCAACAGCCAGGTACCACCTTAACTTGCCTGCCCTGTGGCTGTAGGTCCCCGTGCACCGCAGGCCACACGTGCAGGGCAGTCACTGCTGGGACAGCACCAGTAGCCTTGGAAGGGTGACATGGGTAACTGCACAGAAGGCAAACCCCACCTGCGAGGCTGCTAAGACACCTTGTTGCAGGGTTAATGTTACCCCCTGTTGCGCTCACAGTGGCTGCAGCCACTGCTCCCAGACGTCCCCTGAAAGCACCGCTGCCAAGAGTTCAGGGGAAGAAGGGGTGCAGGGTTTATTTTCCCAGCCAGAACACAGGGAGCTCTGTCTGAGGGAGGAAAAGGGCTTTGCTGAGCTCATCGGAGGACAAGAGGGCCCTATGGCTGTGGTGAGGCCCGAAGGGTGTGCCATCGGCGCTGGCTCGGACATGGGAGCAGAACAGGCAGCGCCGTGACACCCCGCTCCCTGTCACCAGCTCTGGCCTCACCTACTGAAAGCAAAAAGCAACAGAAAAAGCTGCAAGACAAGATCTGCACCAAGTGCTTGAGATGTTCTAGCAGCAATAGCATGTGCTGACCAGGGCTCGAGCTCTTAATCACTTTTTCCCTATATCTAAAGCAAAAAAAATGATATTTTTCTAACAAGTGCAACCATGGTCTGCAGCCTCCAAATGCTGCTTCCTCTCCCCCAGACAGGGACAGAAAGAAAGATTTTCAACAGAGCCTGCTGTAGGAGTGCTGATGAGTTATGGCGCTTACAGAGAGTTGTTAGATGACAAAACAAAGTGGATAGTTAGAGATCCAAGTTAGGAGAGGGTTTGGCTGACTAACTAGTGACAGGAAAAATAAATGCAACTCTACACACACAAGCACGTACACGTGCGGAGCCAACCTGTCACTCAGGTAAACAGCTTATTGTTTCCACACATTAAAATCCTCAAATTTCTTGGTCATATTTATTGCATTTTCCTGACTAAAACTAGAAGAAATCACTTTAATCTCTTCTCTTAAAGAAAGAAGTCAGTATATGACTTGGTGGAAAACAACCCATTCTTCAAAATTACTGACCAGACTCTTGTCTGGTGTAACTCAGCCTCACTATGCTGATGTCTACGAAGCAGAGCATCTTTACCCCAGCTTAAGATCTGCCCCCATATGCTGTTTCTTTAGAACAAATTGCCTTCCCCTTTTTTTTTTCTACAGTGTGCATCTGGTTTAAGGTGACTTTTCCTTTCCCAGCATATGGAGCTGAATGATTATGACGATTTACATTTATTTTAAATCACAACCTATTAAATGAAAAAAATAAATGCTAATATGTTGATATGGTTTACTTCTGAATGAATTATTGATATGAATGAGTAGTTGCAGCTATCATAATTACTGTTTATTAAATAAATATATTTTGAATTAGAGGCCCTTGATTAAGAAATCACATTTTTGTCTGAAAATTGTTTCCCTGCTGCTAGTAAAAGAAATACCTCACATTATACTAAGGAAAAAAAAAAAGAAAGGTTGGTGAAATTATTCTATTTTTTATCTTTTCCTTTGCTCTGTGAACTTGGCAGTGCTTTGTGCATATTCCCTTTCACCGTGCCTCTCCTCTAATCAGTTAAGTGAAGCTCTTTCCCCTCTGTTGTTTGTGTGGATCTGTCACATATCACCTAGAGACACAAAAAAACATTTTAAATAGGAAAATGTGAAACAAAAAAATAAAGGATTGAGGATCAGATACCTGAAACTCCTCTCAACATTTTCTTTCAAGCTGAGCACGTTTCATATTAATGGTGTCTCTTTAACATAAATAATGATCTAATGAAATAAATATGAAATCGAAAGAATCATAAAAAGAATTTTACATTTAAGAATGCCATCTGTGTAACACTTAGCCTAACAATGAAATCATTTCAGCGCCAAAACAGCTCACTCCGCTTCCAGCACAAGTTATAGGGGAGTGTAACGGTTTTGCAGAACGACATAAAAGTCTGAGTTCAATGGCAGAAGGAACACCTGGGTTCAAACTTGCTGTGCTTCACACAGACAAAGAATCTCGCATGTGGGTTTTGAACTAGTCCCTGCTAATGTTTCCACCTCAGGTCATCACGAATTTTTCATGCAGCTGCTGATTTTATCAGAAAGAAATTCAGATATCGGAGGAGAAGATTTTGCAAGTCAGCACGATGGTATCTTGAGACAAATCTTACACTGGTCCTGTGCTTTCCCACTGTACAAAACTGTCCTGAAAACCAGAGTTAGTTCTATCTGACTGAAGACCACAGGACTCAGAAATGAGACCCTCTTTAAGTATATCTGCAGGGATAAAAGTTCTCCCTATAAAGCACTTGAGACTTAATACCAGACCTAATATCAGCTTTTAGGACCAGCACCCTAAGCCATAGACCTGTCTGGGGATGCAGTAGGAAGACTTGTGTTGCAGGACGGCGATGCTGTTTCATGAAGCAGGAAGCCAAGCTCTTACTGTGTGTGAGGCAGCACAGCAGAGCCATGCAGAACACAATGGAGGCTGTTTGTTTATACCAGTTGAAGAGAAGGGAACATATTTGTTTTGAGTGAGCTGTGTTAGAATACATATTGTTTTATATGCCCAGGCCTCATTACACCATGCTAGTCTTCAATATGGATCAGATCCTAAAACTGCTCGACATACTGAAATAAATGTGAGCTCTACCCACAGAACATCTCCAGACTTAGGCCTCATGTCTATCAATGTCATCTCAAAAAAACAAATGTTCAAAAAAAGAAAAACAACAAAAGTATCTTAGAGACAGTAGAGGATGCTCACGTGCAGTAGATGCCATTCAAGGAGATGCTGAGGAGTTACCCAGAGAGAGAGAGAAATCCACATAACAAGACTGGAGAACAGAGTGGGCCTGAAAGAAAAGGAGAGATAATTAAGGTTCATTTATACCAGTTAGGTTTGTAATTATTTTAGAAGTTATTCAGAAACGAAGACGAACTTCTTCCTTCACATCAGCGTTGCGGCCACGTATAACATCTCCCTGGGCAAAGGTGGCCACAGCCTGTATTTTGGTTAAAGATGAAATTGTGAGAGCATCCACAGAGGAAGAGTTAAAATGCTGTTCAATAAAGAACCTGAAGTGCTGTATGCTGTATTCGTATGAGGAAAGGTATGAGCCAACTAAGAGAGACATTCATCTGCAATCAAAGAGGATCTGAACCTAACTGAGCGCTCACATGACAGTTGGGATCATTTCGGATCCCTTCCAATGAAGATAAAATAGCATCAAAAGCAGGGAGGCTTTTTTTCTTTCTTTTAAGGATGAAAACACAACATCATTAGTCAAATTTACTCTGAACTTCCACCTCCTCATGTTGATTTGTACTCAGGTTGAGTAAACATATCTTTCCATCAAGGTAAATAAATGTAAAAGCCTATCAGTAACTTAATTGCTTAACGAAGGATGCAGTGTGGGGTGTAACATTGGTTTTGACTACACTGTTGAAGTTAACAACCTCTCAAAAACACCTATTATACAGCTTGGCAGTAAAAAAAAAATGTTCCTTCTTGAAAATTTGCTTAGAAAATTTCAACCATTTTCCAATCATCTTTTCCTAGTCTTGGCGAGGGGATGGAAACATCCGAGGAAAATTTTCCAGGTGGACCAATGTAAAATGGAGTTTATTCATTTGAGATGCTTTCCTTTGCAGGTCTGCATGTCACAGAGAAATTAAGCTTGAGAGAAGTGGGGAGTCCACAGTAAGGGCAGGAGTCACGCAGTGTGAGGGAAATATCTCCAAATGAAAATAGCAGGGTACTGAGTGGGACCATTCGCTGGGTGAGGGCTCAGCCTGCAGATATCAGGTGGGAGCCTGATCTCGGATGCGTAGCACATGCATAGGGACATCTGGGAATGTGCCCTCCTCTGTCCTTGCACACCTAGTGCCCTGGATTGAGAGGACCTGCAGGAGAAAGCAGTTGTTCCCATTAAAATCAAGCCATTGAATAGAGGTGCAGTGAGAATCAGCTCTCCGGTGAGAGGACAGGGAGGGAGGAGGGAGTGCTACGTGCTCAAGATCGAAATCTGGCTCACAGTGGGCAGGCAGGCAGAGTGCAGAGGCACAGCTGCCAGCCTGACGTGATGGATCAGAAAAGCTACTAAGGAGCTGTGAGAGTCCAGGCAATTGAAGTAAAGTGGAACACGAAAAGGCAATAGGTCATCTCATCTTTACAATCTATCAATTAAACAATCATCCACTTCCAAAGACCTATGATGTCCTGAGCAGTAGACATCCCAGCACGTGATCACTACCGTGATGGAGGGACAAGCTTACCAACAGGAATTAATAACAATAATTACTAGGAGTGCTAATAAATTTGGATAGGTCACTCTCTAGTTATTCCTCTGAGGAAATAACATGGCTGAGCATTTAGTCTTAACTCTATAGTTCCACATCAGCTTTACTCAGCCAGTTGGAAAACAAAGGTGCGTTCAAAAGTGTCCTTTACGTGGCAATCTTTCACCAAAATCTCACCCTCCTTCCGTTAGTCAGCAGTGGTAAGTGCCGCAGAGTTGGCTTCAGCTGCTTTCTCCAAAACCCCAAAGCTTTCAGAAACAGTCATTTCTGCTGGCGTTGCTCAACAGCCCATTGTTACGATTTGTTCTCACTGGCATGCATGAACTGAGACTGATGTATGGGGTGATCCAGAATGACAACCTTCAGCCCCAAAAAGGGGATACCTGCTTCCCTTAGAGTCTGAGGACTCACACTTGACTCCGAAGGATATAAGCAAAATTTCTCTTTTCCTTTTATTTGCCTGTGTTAAGCCTAAGCATGTTCACCCAAATTAGCAATCAGGCAAACTGTGCATGCAGAAATCTGCACTTGTACAAACTGTGCTTTTTTTTGTAGCATTCCAAGATCAAATATCTTGACAAAAGATGAAAACCCTTTAACAAATCTGCCCCTAGAGAAAAGTAACATTTTTTTTATTCCATTTACTGTCAAATGACATAAAGAAAGTATAGCTGAACACAGTCCTATAGGTTGATTTGTTGCTTTAAATAATGTCACTAACATCCAGATATCAATGTGATGGTGCAGAAAAAAAGTTCACATTGAGCTAGATTCAATTACAGACCTAGAAACTGAAATTAAGTCTGATGTTACATGCTTAATTTATGTTTGTGTGACTATGTGACTGAGAAATTGAGTATCTGGTTTACCTTGAATTTCCTGCCTTAAGTGTGGTGAAAACATGACCCACCGCATTAATTAAAAAATAGTTTTCAAATGTAGCTTAAGTGGCATTGCAATGGAGGCAAACACTTTTTTGTCCTCAACGTGTTATGTGATATAAAGGAAGCTGTTCCACCTCTTTTTCCTCCGTTCCTAAGTAGGTCTTACCATTCTCATTGAAAAGGAGGAAAAAATATGATGACCTCTCATAATAAGAAGCCAAAGATTCTTCTTTAATAAAAAAATTAAGCATTTTCCCCTCAAAACCCATAATCCTTTTCTGACCACATAGTTTGAAACAGGTACACATAGGCAATTATCATACATGCTATGCCAGTCTACACTTACCTTATTGGCGTATTACACCTAGCACAGTATGTTCACATTTAATACCCCGAAATGCTATATCATATCAGTGGAATTTCAACCAGCACACATTTGACTACTGATTTCACATATGGGGCTGGGACTAACTTTTATCCTAATATGGTGATGGCACAGGCACTATTTAAATGATTCCTGAGCCTTGTAAATATACACCAGATGTATCTTTTGTAAATGTTACATTTTTCAACATCTCAGCATTTGTGAATAGCTGAAAGCGAAGCCAGCCATGCTTTAATGGGGCACAGAAGCACACTGCATTCAAAGAAAGGCACACCATTGCAATAGTCAAAATTACAAGTACTGTCAAAAAGCTACATTTTCATTTTATTAAACAGTACCAGGTAACACAGCACTCCACATTATACCCTCATCATGCCTGTTTCAGATGATGTTTCCCTGCATGTGGGTACACAGAGAGGGATGTGGAGCTCCCAGGGCTGCCCCGGGAAAGGAGGAGGGCAGAGCACTGGAGAGACAGATGTGCTCTCACAGCCATCCTGGATGTCCAGAGGTGGAGCGGGAAGGGGTGTGGAGGCTGATGCTCCCACGTTTGTGCTCACCACCCACTGCCAAGAGGCAACCCCGGGGATGCACCCGCCTTCCCGGGGCTGGGGAGCAAGTAAAGCACACCTTTCCCTCCAGCACTGATGCTGTTTGAGGGAACAATACGTTTTTCTGCATCTCGGGCTCCTGCTGCTTGGTCCTTCCTTGTTGCAGAGGTAACTCAGCAGAGGAAGAGGCACCTCCCGTTGGGGACCTCTTCTGGAGCGCAGGGTGAATTCATTCAGCTGTGAGAAGCAGCCACTTCCTGGGCTTTTCTGGACTCCTTTCTGCCCCCTGCCCCCTGCCAAGCTTTTCCTGGCTTTCCTGTGTCACTGCACAAATATCGCAGAAGACCCAGGAGGACGTGTGTGATGGGCTCTGGGAAATGTCCATTCTGCACTTTCTTCCTCCTGGCACTTGCCTGACCCATCACCACCACATCCCACCTGCCTGGATGGTCTCCCTGTTAGCACCAGGCAGTAAAAGGAGCTGTCAGAAAAGTAACCATCACATTTGCCTGAAAACGCACTTCTCCTTTGCAAGACTTGCCCCTCAGCTGTCCCACAGATAAGAGGAAAGGTCTTTATCATGGGGGGTGGTTACTATTATTCCCAAGGCAGAGTGCTTTTGCTCTGGGAATTTCATGCTGGAGTTGCACAGTGAGCCTCAGTCCAGCAAATCAGCTGAAATCAGAGCTAGGTGACACATGACAATAAACTTAGAGGGAATGGACTAGATGTAATACCCCACTACAAGTATTATTTCCAAGTTCACAGGCTTGCAAATTAAAATGTCCCTGGATAGCTGCCATAAAAAAAGAACATTAAAAATCAGGGGAAGAGGTCTGGGCATCTGTTAGAAGCATCTAATATATACCAAATGTGTACACTGAGCTTCTTAGATTATATGCGTCACTGAAATGTAGCCTACAACTAATGTAAAAGCAGAAATATTTTAATTGTATTATTTCATTTGATATTCAAATGAAAAAAAAAAATATCTTATTAAATACAACACTTGGCTTTGCTATTTTAATAAAAAATAAGTTCTTGAGGAAAAGAAAAGCAAAACTACTGATTCCTTTCCTTATGATGATCAAATGAGTCTTTCATGTTTGTATCTTATACCTCACTTTTTAGCATTTTGAGGCAAATAGCAGATATCAAAACTTAGTAAATAATCAAAGACTTATTCAGTTTTCCCAAACTGTCATGCTGCTTATCTTGTAATAACTGATCTCTTAGGTAGCATAAGCTATTTAATTGCTACTAAGATTATTTGAATGAAAGAAGAGACGACATTCTCCCTTACCCCTCAAAAAGACAAAACTATGTTCTTCAAAAAGATACATGACGACAGACAGATTCTGATCTCTTCTACACACGCACAAGTGCAGTAGCTAATTTTACAAGATTTGATAGGAGCTGCATATCTGAGATTACACCCTGTCCTCCTGACTGCACATTCCACATGGAAAATGGCTTAATTTGGAAAAAAAATTGTTGCTGATAAATCCAGACTCTGTAGTCTCTGGGCACCCAAATAGCCAAACCTATGAAATTATTTTTAAAAGCAGCTAAGTATGCACAGCAACTGTATTTTTAAGGGACTTTTTACA
>NW_010334642.1:0-10605 GCF_000700745.2 Antrostomus carolinensis | reverse complement strand
ATGATAGACTGTAATGGCTTCGGTCTGTCACGTCAACCATCTGCATATTAAACAGTCCCTAAGTACACATTGACACAGCAGACCCTAATAGCTCTGAAGCCGTAACAATCTATTGAGTCAATAATATGCATGTTAAAGAGCATCTCCTGTACTTCCATCAATATCTTTTATCTTTTCTTTAATTTGTGTCTTCTTTTTATATGTATATTTGAAGTTAAGGCTTTAGGAACCTTTATCCTTTCACGTGCTGCCGCAGATGTGAAACATGTGGCACAGAGGCATATGCAGTAGCAAAACCCTTCCCTAGTATCTGAGCCAGATCTTAAAACGAGGATGGTAATATTTTTACGCTGGCAGCACACATTCTTCCAGATAAGGTGGAAATAGCTCCTCTTTTCTGTCAGGCCAGATCCGGTGCTCATGAAAAGCCCAGGAAAGATTCCTGATGATTTCACAGGCTCTGGATGGAGCCCAGTGTGATGCTACTCATTTCCTATTACACATTTCCTTCTAATTAAATGAAATAGGTCACAAGGGGAAAATGAAACAAAAGACAAATGTATTTACTTACAGTAGTATCAAGCCCCAAAAAAGACAATCAGAAATAAGAGAAAATATAATACAAAATATACTGTCTCTTCATTAACTTGAAATTACCTCTGATACCACAGTCTTAATTCATTCCTGTGTGGTCCTGAGATCTTTTATGTCATGGAAAAGGAAGATTGTTATTTTATTTAAAATAAATGGTCACAAGAAAATGGTGACTTCCTTTGTCTAAATAACCACAGAGAAAAAGCTTAATTTGCTTTTCCTCAACTTCACGTCACTGTACCATGGTGTGATCCTCTCACACCCTGATCCCAGGACTTTCCCACCTTCTTCTGTTCCTCTTGCTTTGTGTAAACATCACAATTTGGCTCACACTTTTAAAAGTGAATCCAAAGTGCATTTTGTGTTTCTAAAAGGCAGACCCAGGGACAGGGAGGCCACTTGACCCTATCGGTAGATCTTACTGGCCTGAATTCCCCTCTCCTTTCCACTAATTTGACACTGATGTGTCTTTGGAGCACATATGGATTTATTCCAGCATATTCTTGATTAACTTGACACCAGCAAGGGCAGAATCATGTTACTCTCCCTGTTGCTTTCCAGGAGTGTGTGATTCATCCCCCCCCTTGCTTGCACCATTTCATGTCCCCAGGCACACTAGGCCAGATCATCTACTTCTGTGACTCACTTCAGGACAGTGCCCCCTACCCACCTGACAAGCACTAAAGGCACTTGCCCTCTCTTAAATCCTCAGCAACTTTCTTCTTGTAGCCAGCAGGCTTTTCTTCCCAATGCAATGGCAGGGAAGTCAATCAGATGCTCACGTGCATGCCCAGCATTTTGCCCAACCATGGGGCTGATCCTCAAAGCCTCAGAGTAGTGCATCCACTTCATCCTACGTGCCACCGTGTGTTTTATCAGAACAGGACTTTCTAAACAGTGGGTAACGCAGTGTTCACAGAGCCACAGTATTCACTACTTGAATTTATTCACTGAAGATCTAGCAAGCAGATTTAGTTTTAGGCAGGAGATTTTTTTTCTAAATTAAAAAAGCTATTTAAAAAATCAAAATAAATGAAGAAAAGCTAAAGGATGAGTGCCATAAAAAAAAGATAAAAGCAAAATTTGCCAAAAGTCCTGCTATCTACATTGTCAATATTTCCTTTAGCTTAGCAAGTCAGCCTGAGTGGAGCTTCGAAAGGGCTTATTCCTGAGGGAAACTCTTCATTGCCAACTCCCTTTTGTGATGACGCACTTCATCACCAAGTAATAGATGAAGCACCATTCTCTGTCTGCAACGTTATGGGTACAGCCTTGCCTATTTGAGGAAAATCTGTCCTCCCTGGACTTGCTGCAGGAGCTCTACTTTGCTATTTGCTCCAGTCAACCCTGGTACTTGCTGTGTAGCAGCCTAACAAGCAGAACCAGTCCAGCCCTGGTGAAAGCAGGAAAGTCACACAGCAAGGGCATAGCGACTCTAGATTGTATATGACAACCACCTGCTCATCTGGTTCTCCTATTTGCACTTAGTGAGCCCTGTAGGCTTCCCTTTATTTACCAGAGTTACCAGGGAGTGGCAAAGGAGGACAGGAGAAGGAAGGCTGATGGCCACACAGCCAGAAAGTCCTTTCATGCCAGTCCTCTGCACTGAAGATTACTGGGTTGGGCAACGCTCACTTCAGGCAGCCAGAACTTCCAATAATTTTCCTCTGATTTATGAGGAGAGGTCACCCAGTCCAACTCCATGCTAGAGCAACTGATACCTGCCACCAGGTGAAAGAAGAGTCACCAGGCTCGGTCAGTAAACGAGCCAGACACATAACGGCTATGAAGAGAGGGTGACTGAAAGAAACACGGTGCCGTAGCTGGGGTGCTCTCTATCTCCCCAGCAACTGCCTTGTGCACGCTGTGAGTGCAAGGTGAGCTCTCCAAGAAGGGGCTCTCACTTCCTTCCGCCTCCCCCCATCCTGCACAGGCCCATCCCATGCCCTGCTGCAACTGAGCCTGGCCCAGGCTGGCCTGATCCTGAGCCCACCGAAGTCAATGGAAAGATTCCCAGTGACTTCAGCGATGGGAGCTCCGTAACCTGAGGCAAACGTGGGGGAGCAAAATTTGGGCAGGGCTATGATTTCACTGTCTGTGTGCATAGGATGTCTCCTTTCCCACATGGAGGAATGTTGGCTACCCTTCCCGCTTCTTTGGTTCTCAGTGTTCAACACTGCACCTGGAGTTATCTCCCATTTACCAGGGAGCTGATTTAAGTGTCTGACTCAGTCACATATGTTTGGCTCCCTTATCCAGAGTAAGATTTGGCCTACTAGCTGTGAAAACAGCTTATATCACATGTGCTGCAAAGCCTAGCCAGAACAGGCTGAATAAAGGATGAAGTTTAATCATGGAAATGTTGACCTACAAATAGAGAACAAAATGTTAAACCACATGGTATAGGGTGCTGCACGCCCCAAATATCAAGGAGAGGAAGAAAGAATTGAACACATTTGGAAAGTAAAGCTTACTGTTTGGGGTTAGAGGTTTGGGTTGTTTTTTTTTTTTCTTTTTCTTTCTGCGGATTCGGAGAGTCAGACCCACACTGTTCCCGCTCGCGATGACACCCTGGCATCTGAAGAACAACATGACACCCACCACAAAATGCTGCTGTTGGCTGGCGCCGTCTAAAGCGGTGAGGTTTGGTGAAGGAGGTGAGATTGCCAAAGGAAGGCGAGTGGGGGTGTCACATCGAGTGGGACTCGGCCACCAGCGTGACTGGAGTCTACAGGACCTGTACAAACTGGGGAGAGGCAAACGTGACAGGAATTAATGTCCTTTTCATCCCATGTCCTTGAAAACTAGCTGTGGATTACCTCTGACAGCTGAAGGGGTCTTTGTCATTATTTTCACACCACCTTTCAGCTGGGACGTTCTCACCTTTGTGGGTTTCGCACAAAGAAGGGCAGCTTTTCTGGCAGAGAATCCGTTTCCATTTTTAATCGCAGCCATCATACAAACAGTTTATCTCACAGGATGTGAAAACTTTCTCATAGGCTTTATTTAACATCATTTAGGGGGTTGCAAAAGACAAAGAAGAATTTTTAAATCAACAGTCGTCTTGCTTTCAATAACTTGTGGGCTTTGTCTTTAGGTACACTGCATTTTAGACAAACGTAGTTAACAGCAGCCTTCCAGACCTTACTGACTGACAACTGCTTCTTTACAGGATTTCTATGTGCCAAGGAGCTGGACAGTAATATCCATTTGGTATTCATGGAAAGTACTTGCAGAACAATAATGACAATAATTGCTTCTGATTCTTGTGTTTACAACACTGCCAAAGTATCATTAGAGCCTTATTTATAGATAATAATGCTTATTAATCACACATATTTGAATTTTGGAATGTATTAGGTTAATATTCTTTTGTAACTTGGTTCTGTACTAATGCTACAAAAAGCACTTTCTGAATGCAGCCCACTGGGAAGTGCTCGCCTAGGAAAAGTAAAAGCAACCAAGCCATCTGCAGGTGAGGGACAAAGGGCATACCTCTTCCTTAGCTGGCAAACGCCGGAGCCGGACAAGCAGTTCCCAAAGCAGCTCCTTTGGACTAAAATCAGGGGCAGGCTCCTGCAAAAAAATACCGTGAAAGGTGTGACAGCAGTGTTATGCTTGAGCTTGCTTTTCGGTGCTCTATGAAAGGGTTTGCTTCTTGCTGCTTTATAGAGGAGTGGGTTTTGGGGGGTGAGGAAGAGGTGCGTCTATCATCTCTCTCTTTAACAGCCCATTCTACCCCATGGGCGAGTTTAGCCTAGACTTCAGGATTCCTCATCAGTCAAGAGGTAGGTAATGAGAAATATAGTACAAAACTCACTCCTAATTTTCGTTATTAAATAATTCCAGCTTTCCTCTATCAATGTCTGCTGTGATTCAATAGCATGATAGAAGGAAAATGGATTTTTAAAAATGACAGTTACAACAAGCAAAAATGTCACCCAAATCTAAATATCAACTGCCATATATTCATATTCTCCTTTGTCTCCCTGTAGCCCATTACAATGCTGAAAAATACACCAAAGCAACTGCAGTACCAAACTCTCCAATTTTTGGTGTGTGGCCAGCTCCATAAATTTGCATTTAAACAAATAAAATCCAGAACAGTGTAGTATGTCTTTTTTTTTTTCTTTCTTTTTTTTCCCCAAGATGGATCTTCAAGCAAATTTAAAGAGGCTCTGTCAGTTTAGGGACCACATTTCTGTCTCCTTTTTTTTTTTCCTTTTTACCCACTGCTGATGTAACCTAACTCCTATAAACACCAGAAATTAGAGAAACTGGGAAGAGGCGGGAAGTGTTGTATTTTGTTCTGTGTATCTGTGGTTTTTATGGCACTCCCTGCGCAGTCAGGGTAACCTGTTCCTCAGTGTCATAGCCCCCATTGTCTCCAGGGATCTTTCACAGTGGCAGAAAAAAAGAAATAATTAAAAAGCAGAAGATTTAAATTGTGAAGAACACTTGTAGCTTTGCTGCAACTCCCCTAAACTGCCCTTAGCCGTTATATTTTAACAGACGAAATTACAAAGTGATGGTGCCCCTTTAAAATGTGTTTCACCCATTAATATTCCGGCGTGCTTTGCTTACTGTGTTTATAAAATGCCAGTACTGAAGTTTCGAACCTAACAAGCCAGCCAGTGCTGAGCACAGCCCAATCATTTATAGACAAAGCCAGGATTGAAAATAAAATAAAAACCTAGCAGCACGGTTAGAGATTAAACCAAAAAGTGAAGTTGGGGCCAGGATGCAGAGAGGAGCCCTGTTCTTATGGGTTTGGCACAACAAAGAGGGGGACTACTCCTGCACCAGGGACCCCAGCTCCTGCCGAGGGCTGTGAGCCTGGCTTGTCCCTGGTTTTGCTGGGAGGAGGGTCGTGGCTTCACTTGTGGACAAATAAATTAACCCCTGAGTATGGGCGCTGGGGGTGCGCAGAGCTTTGGATTGGGCCCCTTTCCCACTTTCAGCTCTACATCATCCAGCCAAAATTGATCCCAAAACTTGATGGTGCTTCACTGAGGGGACTTTGACTGATAGCCAGTCACGGGTTTTGGTTCTCCTGCTTCTTCTCTCCTGAAGAGGAGCCCATAACCCCAGGTGCACACGACTTGCTATGGGGTTCACCAGCGCAGAGGTATCTACAGCATATTCTCCTCTCCCCTGCTCCTCAAAACATTTGCTGTATTTTCCTCAGGTTTCAGCCTGTCACAGTGCAGAAAGCTGTCCCTCTAACAGGTCTTTAAAATTTGCATCTTATTCTTTGCTAACGATAGTAGGAAATAGATGGAAGAGTTCAGTACTAAGATCCTAATTTCAGAAAGTCAAAACAACAGCATTTAAAATCAGAATTCACCCTATGCAGATTCCAGACTTCTTATTTTCTTAATTGAGTAATGAACAATAATTTCTATTATCGATGTCTTGTTTTTTCAGGGCAGTAGTGGTTTAATCGTTTCTCCTGCCTCTATGAAGGAAAAAGCAAAGTAAACACTTATCACATGGGGAAAGGTACGTTTGTGCTTTATATCCGTTGGGCTGACACTAAACCTATACAAAGTTAAAACCAGAAATTACCAGCAATAGCATTTTACCTTTTTTTTTTTTTTTTCAGGTAGATATACCAGAAGCCAGATTTCAATGTTTACATTTGTCTTTCTAAAGAGAAGTGGCCCGTTTTTCTTTTTAAAATATTGAATTTTCACAGTTCTTGCTGAAGCCAAATTAAGGGGTAAACGCCTGATGCCCTTGAAAAATAATCCCTTTCCTGCAGTACCCCTTTCCTGTGCCTGTATGAACCCCCAGTATAAAAAACCTAGCCCTCTGCACAAAATAAATAGATGACCCTACAAACAGTGCTCACATGCCCCAGCAATTTCAGCCCATGTGTCAGAGTATGCAAAACTAGATCTCAAGCGAAACCCCTAAGCAAGGAACAGCAAAACCACCTTCTTAATGTTGAGTGGGGTTGTTACAGGTTATATTTTTGGATTTGCAGATACAGGCTATGAAAATCAAGATGGAAAAGTTTTGACTAACTTGTTCACTAACTGTATCTCAGTGGTCACAAGACATTAAAAATGAACATTCAACTGGTAAAGATCTAAACATAGAGAGAGTTTCAAAAGCGTCTTTTTGTTGTATCATTTTATTTGCTATATTTCTCACTAGAACAATATTATTCCGTTTGTATTTAGTGTTGGTTTTATTGTCAAATAGTTATTCTTCCTGCTATCAGACTGTATGATTATTGTGTATTTATCCCTCCAGATACATATCATGAACATTTCTCTTCCTTATTTTTATATCATTTATAGCTACTAAAATTTGGAATTTGTAGTTTCACATCATCTTCACAGAACTGTAAGACACAAGCAGGAATAAAAATAAAAAGGTACCTTTTCATCAAGTAGTCTGCTAAACAGAAGGAGAAAAAATAATCTTTGTATATTTCTAAATAGTCCTGTAGGAGTCATATACTTTTACTATGTGGTATAGTTTCTTCCTCTGTTATGACATCTCTGATTACTTAAAAAAAAAAACAACTTTCAAAAACGTTAAGGCACAAACCTTTGTATGGAGTACTTTTAGTATGCTTTTTATTCTGACAAGATTAATAATTATCATATAAGCATGACACAGTCTTTTAAAATGTTGTTTCTGCTATGAGTTAGCATTGTGCATATGGGTATAAATGTGGAAAGAAAGAAAGATTATTTCACAGCAGAGAAATGTATATTTAAACAAATTGTGATAAAATGGTAAAACTGTTTAAAAAAGAAAAGTCTTTTTTTTTTTTTTCTTCACAGTTATTCAGAATTTAAAATATCTGTAGTGAGTTTCAGAAGGGCACTGGGCATTTGTAATGAAAAGATGAGCCACTGAAATTAATGGGAGATAGCTGTGGGAAGCATAGCAAATGTCACAGGGCTTTGGGCAAAAGTGGCCAGAAAGAGATCTGCTGTGTGGCAGGTGACAAGCATGTCCCCTCCCCACCACCAACAACTTGCCACCTTCTATGGCACCTGCAGCTAGCTCCTGGTGGCAACTAACCAGGTTATGAACTAACCAGACTTTTGCTGTCCTTCAACAAGACGGTTCCTAGGTGCTTACAGTCCTCATGGCAGAAGAGTCTTTTCTAGAACATGCAACTGCCCTTTTCACTAAGCTTGTAGACATCCAGCATTTTCCATCAGTGCAAAGACGTGGTTTTTTGCCCAGCTGTACAAAATGCCCAGTCATAATGTATCCTATGTATCATACGCAGCCACTGCAATTATTGCTGGCCTGGTTCGCCAGAGCCAAAGTGGGTAGGACCGAACCCTTCGATGGCTTAGGCATAACGGCAAGGTCAGTGTGGTCCTCAGATCTGATTCCATCCATATCAAATAAATGCAAAAATAATCCCTCTATTGATATTAAGGTCCAATAGGGATACAGCAGAGAGTGGATTGTGGGCCAGATCCTGCTTATTCCAATGAGACAAAACGCCAGATGGTTTCAATGATTCAGACAAGCAGGATTTGGCCCATCTTGAGGAGCACAAGGTTTGGCTTCCAGAGGCTGAGTCGTACCTGCTCGTTGGAACAGGGCAGTGAAGTGCTGGAGTCAACAGACCTTGTGCTAAGTGGAGGACCAAAGGCTACACCTTCTCCCCATTGAAACCAACGGCAAGGCAGGCGGTGGCACCATAAGCCCCCGAGCTTTCATGATGGGATTCAACCCTGCTACATTCTTTCTACTAACTTTCCTTGCAGGAGTACTTTTTAGATAACTTAATGCCAAGTGCCAGAGGGTTCACTTTTTACAACATCAAGCTGAATCGTATCAACTCTCATTCTAAATTTAAAATACGATTGTGTTACTTGACTTCATACCTTTTATAAAGGTCTGTAGTGGTGCCGTTTCACAAGGCATAAAAGCCCATGCAGGTATTATGGGTCATATCTGTTCATTTTATCTCATTAATCAGCCAGTTAAAAATGTTTTCTTTGCAGTGCAGTAGAAAAATAAAATAAATGTTCTTTTTTATCATTTCCCAAATTAAATTTATATTCCATAATGACCCTATTTTATGTGCAAAATAACAAAATATGCTTACATACCTGACTTCACTTCTTTAGTGAATTGCTTCATTTGTAAAATGTTGCATATAAAATTGGAACCTAAAATGAATTACTTGCTTTTTCTTGATATGAAACCTTGTTTAAGTTCACAGCAATTTTAAATATGATACATTTAAAATATTAATATTTCCCATATATTATTCACTGACTTTCAGGTTTCATCTCAGGTTAGTGGCACTTCATATTTCAAGGGAAGAAGTGTTTCTTTTTTTCAGTACTAATGTTCTATTAATTCACTTTGTAATATCATTCTAGTTCAGACAAACGAAATTGCACTAAATTGCTTATGCCAAGAATCATGCCAAAGTTGTTGGCATTATATAAAATTCCATATGCCATTACTATTTTATAAGTTTTTATCTCAGTGGCATCTTTTTAGGCATAATTCATAGCCCTGTTTAGTTAGTTCTAGAAGGACAAATGTATGCACAAATATTTGTATGCTGAGATGGGGGTGTATGTAGATATTTACAGTAAAGTCTGTAACTTAAGTGACTTTATCAAGGCACTAGATGCAAAATTTCAGTGAACTACCTTAACAGCTTTTCCTTTATGATTTTTTTTTTTGGGGGGGGGGGGGGTAATTTTCTCTTCCAGCGTGTATTTCATCACACATGTGTATAACACACATGTACACACACATATAAATTTGTGAAAAATAAATGTACATGCGTGTAGAAATAGTTTAAATGCCTCATATGCATATTATGCAACATATGCCATTCAGGTAATTGTTATATAAATAAATAAAATTCATTTTATGGACACGAATAAAATATGTGAAGGAAGTCCTTAAAAGACCTATAAAGGCCTAAACATAGACAGATTCTTCATTACATCCAAAGAACTGAAAGGACCATGGATATAAAACAGAATCTTTTTATATGACCATGTATCTTTTATAATCCTTCCATAAAGTCCACATGGCCACATAACTATTTCCAGAGATGTGGATGGAAGTTATACCTGGACAGGCTGAAAATCTTTAATGAGTAAAGCAGCATCTAATCCTGTGAAATGCCTTTCAGGAATGAAACAATTACAAAACGCTGGAGCAAGAGCAGCAAACAGCAGTAAAATCATCCGTAAATAGATGTAAGGAACTATAAATATACCTCAGTATTTGTACAGTCGACTTTCTCTGAATGTCATCAAAATCAGATGTCCAGGAGCTAGAAATCCAACTCCAAGGAATGCAGATTAATATGTTTATATGAATAGTCTGTGCCTTAAACTTTCAGTTTGCAACATTGTTAATAATGTATGCTCCATTTTTAATGCTGGGTATTTGCTCCCTTTGCAATTTAGAAAATAAGATTTTATTTTCTTTAAATTTGATCCAACTTTTAAAAATAAATTGCAAAATAACTGATGCAAATCCCTGTCACTTCTGAACACAATGAAATTATATGGAGAAGAGCGAATACAGGAGAGTCTCCTCTTCAGAAGGAGAAATACGTTCCTATACGGTCCTTAAATGCCAGGATTTTGAAATATGAATTAGACCTCAAATGTAAATTAACCTCGGAAGGGGGGGAGAGCGGAAAAAAAAAAAGAAAGAAATCAAAGAGACATAATAAGTCAGACTCTCCTTTTTCTCCCCATCTCGTCCACAATGTTAAAATAGGCAAAACAAAACAAGTGCACATCAAGATAGAGCCAATTAAGGAAAAGACAGCGGGCAGGGGAGGGTGGGGGAGTGGGGAGAAAGGCACCTTACCCAACACACGGGGAGTGGGCGCGCAGGATCCCACCCCGAGCCAGACCTACCTTGTGAGTGTTCAAAGGAAGACAACGGGGGTAAATTGGAACCTGCTTTGATTTTTGTCGTCCGGTTGCACCCGGGATCCGGGGTTGGGAGGGTGGAGGGGGGATTACAAGAGTGCGAGAGGGG
>NW_010334641.1:17178-23868 GCF_000700745.2 Antrostomus carolinensis | reverse complement strand
TCATCTCTACTGAGCCTGGTTTTATCCCCTTTACCCTTTGAATCTTGTTTAAAGCCTTATTGATGAGCCCTGCCAATTCATGAGCAAGAAAGCTTGTCAGAAGACAAGATCTACATTTTTGTCAGAAAATATCTTCCTTGACTGCCAACAAAGACTGTTAGGTGGCACTTGTGATCTTTTTTATGATATGATTGTACAAATGCTTGTGCCCGCAAAATGGATGGAGCAACAGGGTGATGTCTCGCGACAAGAAAGAGTTGGTAGCATTGCCAGATGTAGACCCAACCTCTTTGACAATGAAATTACATCGTAATAAGGGTAAAGGGTAAAGGGTAAAGGTTTTAATTGGATGAAAAGAGAAATAGAGACTAACCAAGATACCGAAGCTGGCACAGAATATTCTTATTGATAAAAACAAGCTTAGGAATGTATTTGATTATCTTATCTACTGTAAATTTTATTCCTCTTTGAAATCTATGCTTTTAGGTAAACACTCTTTTATCCATGTCCAATAGTAAAAACAATGCATTCCTCATCCACAGAGAAGGAAGCTTTTTGCAGACAATGTAAGAGGTACCAGGTCTCAGCACTCTGCTGTGCAAAGCACCAGGGGTGGCAAGGTCTTCCTTCCTACCAGCTGTGTTCTCTTCTCTGTACCTGGCCATCATAAAACTCAGGAAAGGAAAACCTTTGATTTTCAGGGAGATTTTAAGTCATGAAAAGAAAAGGAGTAATAATATGACTAGATTAATTCCTCCTTTGGGTAAAAGTTATGGAAATGGAGTACATGTTCTTTTTGCCTATGAAAAGCTACTTTCTGAAGCACAGTCAGTCTATTTCTACTATTGATAAAAATAGTAATAATAGTCCTTCAGAACATACAGATCCAATTAAATCTGTGGAATTTCACATGCAGTACAGGTGGCCACTGTGAAAATCTTTGTAGGAATGTAACCTTAGTAACCAAACCAAAATAATAAGTATAATATGTATAAATAAGAAACATCTATTGATAAATCAATGTTCACTTTATTTTGTTGTGATTGGAGCACATTTCTCCATACATTTTTCTAATAACAAAATGAGTTTAGGTAAGATTTTTGATGCCCTTAAGAGATTATTCTTGACTTTAAAGTAT
The DNA here is from genome assembly GCF_000700745.2 of Antrostomus carolinensis. Taxonomy (NCBI): domain Eukaryota; kingdom Metazoa; phylum Chordata; class Aves; order Caprimulgiformes; family Caprimulgidae; genus Antrostomus; species Antrostomus carolinensis. The sequence continues at coordinate 22,730 of NW_010334641.1, read as the reverse complement.
TTGAGTTTCTATACTTTCAATCTAAATAATCTGATAGAAAGTTATAAATGGAATACTGGAAAAAGAAGATATTTTACTGCTACAATAACATAACAGCAACTTTTGCTACAAGAAAATAGCTAGGGAACATGCTCAACTTTTAAAAATATTTTTAAAATGGATTACTGAAGGGATGAGAAAAATTTGATTTGTTCTTGTTATTTTATTTTTTATGCAATAGGAAAATAAATGTTAATCCTGTCAGATCAAACAGCCTTACCAAAATTACATACGGACAGATCCATTTTTTGAATTGGAATTCAATCAAATCTTGAAAATAAAATGCTTTCTTCATCTAAGACTCATTTTTCAGAATATTGTTGCCAAGAAAATACTATTTTTAATAATAATGATCAAACTCAAATACCTTTCTATTATAGAAATCCAATAATTTTGTAACTGCTTAGTAAGTGACAAATAGATTTTCAAAAGTCTAGTCTTTAATATTTCAATTCCTGAGAAGAAACAAAAATGAAAGTATAAAAATAATCAGTCTATCATATGAAACTTAAGCAACAGATATTTTGGAGGAATGTGCAGAAATAATAAAAAATAAAATGCAAACATTCACTCTCTTTTTTTCAGTCATCAAGATAATGAAGAATTAACAAGGTATACGTGATCTAAAAACTTTTGCTAAGTTTCAATTTCTTCCTGAATTTGAATGAACATATTGAAAAACTGAAAGCAATTTTACTAGCAAAAGGAAGAATAAATTTGAAATTGTTGAAAATTTGTCAACAAAGCACAGCCAGAAAGTGCTCAGAGTAACATAGTCCATGGACTTCCCCACTCTAATATGACTAAGATATTATTGTTATTGTAGTATTTTCCATGATGGGACATCACAATTTTATTCAGAACCATAATCTTCACTATAAAAACATGAAGCTTTCTTCAGTGTTTGCACTTAACAGGAACATAGTAGAATAAAAAAAAATGTTTCTCAAGAACCCCAAAGGAACAGAAATGGATGTCAGAGAAGGGAGAAGAAAGTATAATACACTGGATGATATGTTAATTTCATTTTGCAACTAATGTGCAATTTCATGCTTTCACTGAATTTTAAATTACATCAAATCACACACCTGCAGCTAAACCCAGCAGTTATGGGTTTCGGTTGGGATAATCTAAAGCAGCTGAAAAATGGTATTGGCTAAGATAGTGTGTATGAAAGTGCCTCAGTCAGATTTCTACACTTGCATTGATTAGGAGCTTCAGCCAGAATCCCTTAATGCGCACTATTCATCTGAGTGAGGGTTAGTCACCAAGCACAGAAGGCATGTCATATGAAGATTGAGAGGGAGTTAGCATTTCTTATCTGCTAACATGACCTTTTCTATCTCAGTCACCACTGGGAAAAAGGAGAAAAAAAGAAAAAAAAAAAACCACACGAGAAAACCTTGAGAACAGAACCCTCTTTTAACAGAACTCTTCTGTTAAAGATTTTTAAGCATCTGTGCCATATTTCATATGATCTACACTCCTGATTGTTGCGTGCATGTACACATATGCACACACACAAATTAAAAACATGAAGTAAAAAGAAAGGGAAAAAACTCCATGGAGAAAAATATATCCATAACTATGGATGAAACTCCTGTCAGTGTATAAGACTGTGCTGGCAGCGTACTGAAAATGCCACTAATGAAAAGATGATTTAGCTTTTATATTAACTTCACAAACCTTCTTTACACAAAGTCTGAAATAGGCTAGCAAATCAGCAATGTTAATGTTCCATTAGTTTAATTCTTTACTAATGGATTAATTCAATTTATGATAAAAGAAGTATTTAACTGTCCAGTTTTGTTTGCCTTAAATCTATATAAACTTCAAATACAGTCTCCTTGACAAATGAGGTTACTAGAAACTAAATGGAAAACCTTATTTGCCACCACAGTGGTGACATGAAGAATTGCAGCCTTTAGCTCAGGGCTACTAAGCTCTTAATAATGAGAGAAAGGTACTCCATCTTCACCTATAGCCACAATTACAATGAACAAAAATAGCTGCCAAGGCTTCTACAAAAAATATTCATGACAATGTGAAAAATATTGATTTTAAAAGCCAAGAAATGAAATATCTTCTAAAATGCTTCATTCAATCTAGTTATTATTTTCCAAAAGAAACTGAGGAGACTGCGAAGCATTTTGCAGAAATCCTACATTAAACATAAATCCTCATAGAAATAGCATAAACAAGCAATCCCAAACTCTCCATAAATTAGTGCAGTTCTTGAGTGATCAGGTCATACGTCAAATGTGCACCTTGACCTGGAATTATGTTTGAACATTGAACCCTAATCCATTTTTCTTTCTTCCCCCTCTCTTTATTTTTTTCTTCTACCCTAAATGAAAATGGAGAGAAACATCTATATATGTGTGAACTCCTGGAATACGGTGGCACAGCTATTGCTCTGAGCTGCACAGTGTGTCACGCCGTGACACTGCATGCTGATTCTGAGCCATTATAGTCATTACATGTTGGATTTAAAATGCGCTTCTAGGCATTATATATACCAGATGAGATGGCAAATCTCACTTCTCTGAGTCTCCATGTATTTCTCCTGATTAGAACATTTCCTTCTGTCCTTCCTGCACTAGAGCAATATGTCTGTTTGGTACACAAACATGGGAAATGGCTTAATTTTGAACAGAATACTGCTTTTATTGCAAAGTAGTAAAAAATAATAGTCAGGGAAACGTGCTCATCTCAGATGTTACAAATCCTTTTTGTTACCCAACCATAGTTTTCGGTTTTAACTTTGATAGCAGTTAGAATTTTGAAAGACATCTAGGTACTTCATTTCCACTGAAATCACTGGAAGACAATAAATATCTTTAACAATCTAAGTCTATGTAGTTTCAGAGCCTTCATTTTGAAAACGAACTTAGCACAAAAATGTTAAAAGCCTTTAAGTTGGAAGCGTAAAGATGTAGACAGGTACCCTAATGAAATTTTCAGTGACTAACTCCCACTGAAATCAATCTAGTCTAAGTCCCTTTGGCTTTCACTAGGATTAATGATTCTCTGTAAGTAAAATTCTTTTGGAAATGGGATTTCTATAGTTTCAAAAATCTTAACCCTGCTCCCTAAATTACAATGCTATTATTTTAGTGTGCTGTCTTTAGCTTGTTTGATACTTATTGTTATTTGATAGCTCCTTGACCACATGTGCCTGAAATACAGTTTCAGTTATCTCCAAATTGTTCATATGTTTGAATTAAATTAAGACAAGGCTCAGTTCTCAAGAAAACAATATTAGTGTATGTAGCATAGCTCACAGGTTAGAAAAATTATGAGTCAGGTTCACGTTCTTCCCCTGCTCAGAGCATCTGAGTACCTGGGTCCCAATTTCATAATGTATCTTAGCAAACTAGAGGACTAACATGCTTTTTTATTACCAGATATTTGGTACATGGCAAAACAAGACAAACTGACAGAAAAAAAAATACTTTGGAACTCACTATACTCTGACAATTAAAATTAACTATTATGACGTGAGAGATTCAAGTCAATGTCTACATCATTTTCTTAATTCTTCTGGATCAGAGTAGATTTACCAGGAGTAATATAAGCTGAGACTGTATGAGTGACATCTCTTAAATATACTGATGAATATCCTCTTAATCTTCCTGAGTGGCACTTTCATCTCATACATTCCAAGCCTTGCCTACAGCTATCTTGAAGGCATGTGGGTGGGATTCATCCCACATGACTTGAAGTTCATCCTCCTTGACTTAGTCATGTGTATTTATATTTACATGCGTACAGATGTGCATACATATATGCATACATACACATGTCCAAAACAGCTGAGATAAATCATAGTTTGATTGCTTCTTCATTTTGCACAGGTTAGCTGATGGAAGCACAAGCTAAAAGCTAGTGCTACCCTGTGTCTCTTCATCTTGTATTAAAAATTATGTCAGAATACTCAAGTAGTCAGATGCTCCTTCTTGTTTTTTTTTTTGTTTGTTTTGTTTTGTTTGTTTTGTTTTTCTTTTTTCTTTTTTAATAGATGCTCAAGTTAAGTTTTCTGTGTTAATTGAGAGAGATGTGGGTTTTTTATTCTTTTAAGTGAAAAAAGTGAGGAAGAGATTGATCTATTTTTTCCCCTTCTTTTTTTGCTACACTGGCCAGAATAAAATAATAATTTTAAAAAGGATTATTCTCATAGTTCTGGTTACTAGTTCCTGGGTCATGGAAATGGAAATCAGATTAGTGAGTAAGGAATACCAATCTTAGGAAAAACAAAACAAAACAACAACAAAACACAAACCAAACAAAAACAAACAAAAAAAACCCCCAAAACAACCCACAACAACGACAACAACAAAAACTACCAAAAAGAAAAACATTGACTAATGTACAGAAAGTAAAAATTTACTGTATATCCATGGAGATGTTTTAACCTGATATTTTCAGGATGGGTAGCACTCTTCTTTTTTAAGCACAAGAGTAAAGTTCTACAGAGTACACATTAATTATTAGGGATAATGCTGTGAACTCTTTAAAGTGGCATTGAGCTTTCTGGGATGTTTTAGAAGAGTACATTAATGCCAGAAAGTAAGTGCCCATAATGGTAGCTGCAGTTACAGAACAATAAAAGCTATCCTTCCAGGCAAAGACCAAGCAAAGCATGGTACTTTTAGTACTCTACTTGGTATTCTTTTGAAAAAGAGTAAGTTTTTTTAACTGAAGCTGGAATGTTAACTCCTTTTAATTCATGGTAATAGAACCAGGTACCTAAGCTTTTCCTCCAATATCAGATTCATGTATTTGAATAAAAAACTGTAGGTTACAGAGAATTACATTAAGCACATTGCTGTTAAAACAGTAGTTTTTGTCACTTTCATTCCAGGGAACACTAAGAAAATGCTTTAGGCCTGGTTTGTTTTTTTCCTTGCTTGTTTGTTTTCCTCCCCAGACAAATATTTTATAGGAGTTGAATTATGTCTCTAAAGTCTTATACCAGGAATGTAAAGAAGAAATGCCTAGGATGTGAATGACACATAGGCTGTGCACAATACTTCTGCCACAAAGTTAATTTTATTCTTGTTGAATATTGGCAGACAACATTTGAAATATTTCTGTTGCAGTCTAATGATTTTTGCATTAACTCCATCAACATATGAATATGTACCAGGGCAAAGCTATGGGCAGATGCTCTAGGGACAATAGGAAGTTAATGGACCTTATCTTTAGTTGATGTCAAATACTGTAGCTCCACCAAAATCAATACAGTTGTACTGGCTTATGCCAGCTGTGGGTCTGGTGCCAGGACTCAGCCTTGAGGAACGTCATGCGTGATGCAGTGTCAGGAACTGCACTGCTGGAAGCAGTAAGCCTCACCCTGCATTTTTTTATTCAGGATACAAGATACACAGTTTTCACCCTATGTCATCTTTTGAACTCAACAGGATATGTGGCAAGAAATTAGTAAGGGTTATAGAATTGGCTTTTGAGATAATATGCCTTTCTTTGTGGTTGGATCCAAAATCCCGTTCCTG
>NW_010334641.1:0-17160 GCF_000700745.2 Antrostomus carolinensis | reverse complement strand
TCACCATTTTAGCTTGTTTTACAAGTCTTTGTGTTTTATTGGCTTTTTCTGAAGCTCCAGATCCTCTCGTCAGTCTGAACCTCTATTTAAAGTCAGCATGTTTTAATTTGTCTTCTAGTCCCTAAAGACTTGAGTCTATAAAAGCAACTATAAATAAGGTCTTTAAAAAAACCTTCATAATTTTAAACTGAGTTGGGAAGCTTGAGTAGTGATTTTGTAATTATTTGGGATTGCCATTTTCTTTCAGACGGATCCACTGATATGACAAATAGCACATTGAATACAGCTGCATCAAAGGGACCCAGAAGGTATTGCCTTTCAACTGCACAGGCATTATTCACTAGGCCTCCTGATATGCCTGAATGTGTGTGCAGGGGGCTTAACTTTTTAGAAAAGTTGGAGGGTTTATTCACATCTCTCACCTAGCAGTTGTGTCTGCCATCCCAGTGATGTGTAGGAAAATAAGAATATCATTCTGATGAATATTCATGCCTGATGAATAGTTTTAACATTTCCACAGCTGGACTCTGGCTGAGCAATCACAGCAGCAGTCAGAAAGTAATATATGTGAAATGAAGCTATTTTCAGGCCAAATTGCCAGCTGAATGCTGATAACTGTGGATCAAATACTGTTGCAGTAAGTAGCCTCATACTGCATGAGCAAGCACACATAGATACGAGACTGTTTTGCACACAGTGATTCTGCTTATATAAACAGCACTATTCTTGTCAATAATATTATGCAACACCTGTAAACAATGTCATCAGAGTATCATAAACAAGAGTTTCCACATCAATGAAACGTGAATGTCTACAGGCAAGAAAATGGATATGTTTTATCTAAGTATATTGTTTTTTTAATAGAACAGTTATAATTGTTTTCCACTTGGTATGCTGAACTATTTAGAAAAAAATGATTTTTTTTCTCTTATTTTTTGTTAGAAATTAACAATTACTATTGTTAAATCTATGGTCATATTAGAAATGAATATGTTGACCAGTCAACAGAAAAGGGCTTATTTGAAGTTAATCATACATAGCAAAGTTTGCACAGAACAGTGAGAAATAAAAGTATCATATTAAAACGAAAGAATAGAGATGGACAAAAAAAAAAAAAAGGAAATATTTACTTGAAATAATCTAGTAGAGTGTCCGTTCATAATAAAGAAAAAGTCTCTTCCATACTTTTTATTTCTTTGTCTACTTCTTCAAATGAGAAAGATCATGGTATCCTAACAGCAAGGACAGAGTTCATCAAGGGGAGTTGGTGTCATGAGTATCATTAATTACAGATCAAGCCTTAAGCACATTAAATTTACTGAAATTGACTTTAAGACATGTAGTAAAAAACATTTTGTGGTACCAATTTTCCTTTTCTTACAAGTACCAAAATTTTCATAATGAAGAATACTCCTCTGATATTTTTCAAGAGCTTCAAATACAGATAATATTCTATTATTAATGACATATTGCTCTTCTTATTGTGGGATTTGTGTTTCTCTAGGCCATTCTGTTTTCAATAACCTATTACTTCAATGAATTTTAAGAGCTGGGGTAATAGTTTTCCTGGTGAGCTGTACTTCAGGGTGAGCATTCTTCAGAACATTAAAAAAAAAAAGAGCCAGATGTTTCCTGGGATGTGAAGGAGGAAAGGAAAAGATGTATTTTTTTCCTGAATGAAAAAATCTGGAGACTTTTATTTAAAAGACATCACACTCCAGAGAAGGGATTTGAAATTAGACAGGGATATGGTCTCCATGAACACTAGTCCATATTTTTTCACTATGTAAACCTTTGAGGAGCTTTCCCATGTACACAGGATAGCCTTGGCTAAACTTCATTTCTTCATTCTTATTGTTAATTTTTATATTTTGTGAGCACCAGTCAGTGCTGGAAAAATAGGGGTGCAAACTTATATATAGGAAATGGCATGCAAATCATTACTAGGCAGAAATTCAGTTTAAAATGGAGATCATAAGGCTACAATGCCTTTGGGGGCAGAGAAGTAAAATCTTTGTTTATCACTTTAAAATAAAACTTTTTATCAGTTATGATTAATATAATATATGAACAAGTAGATGATGGTGGGGGAAGTTAAGAGGCGACAGAGAGTTCTTTTGAAACCACAAGTGATTTGAAGAGGAGCAAGAAAACCCTCCCTGTTTTAAATGTAATCACAACTAGCTGTTTTACTAATCTGATAAAATAATGAAATATTTCATTCTTAGCAATTTGTCTTAAGTATTTTAACTAGATGAAAATTGAAAATTTTAAAATTATTTGCACTTGAATTTAGAAATTCTATCTTCAGAAAGGAAATGTAGGTCTCTTTTTCACACTGGAAAAATAGAAAAAAAGAAACAGAACAAAGTTATTATGCCATAATGAGTTGCATAAAGACAGAAAAGCTTTTGTTCCTGACTTAAGTGAAAAAAAACCCCAAACCAAACCAAAAATACCAAAAACTGAACCAAACCAAACCAAAAAATAAAAGCAGTAAAAAGCTATTATTCAATTTCAAATCAATAGTGTTTTTATGAATAAGGCCAAAAGTGCACAAGTGAAAAAGTGGACAGAGATGTATAACAATGATATTGGTTTGAATGCTCAGATATCCCAATAGCCTTACCTAATTAACTCAAATGATGGACAGTTTAAAGCTCTTAGACTAAAAACATTTTTATCCTGCTGTGTCCATGCCTGTTAAACTACATTCTACTGTATGGCAGGCTTGCAGCTTGTCTTGGCTGTGCACAGTGCTCAGGATGGAAGCATTCACATGAAGTCCCTCCTGAGTAATTTTCAGATTGAGTCTTGCTTTAGACTTTTGAAGGAATAACAATTAATAATAATAATAATAATAATAATATTACCAACTGCAGAATGTTACTGAGGGAAATTAGACATAAAGAAATCTCTCTTATCTGAAACAGAGGCACGGACCTATCTTGTTTTCCGTGTGGATTCCCATGTTTCCTCTTTGTTCTTGTCTTTCTCCTAACGCAACATTCACTTCAGTTTAAGCACTCAGCTATTCATTTCTGAAACTACATGTGATGTCTGTTAGAAAACACAGGACAGGAGCAATTTACAGACAGGGAAAGCCAATAGATACAGGTTATATCTCTTTGTCGTCCTATCTTTTAGGTCACACTGTTTCTAATATGCTTCTAACTCCTTAAAGAGCTGGTACGCTGAAAGCTTTTGAGACTAATTCAAACAACAACAAAAAATTACTTTTGAAGAAAAAAGCTGTTATCCTAAATTTCACTCTGAGACCCGTTCTATGGGTTGCCTTAAAAATAATCCCTTTCAGTTTTATTTTTATTGTTAATATTGTTACCTTTTTAGCCAGGAGGATTTGATTCAAGAATAAGCTATCAAGTTGTAAGGAGAGGAAGAATGAAAGCCATAGCCTTTCTGTTTTATCTCTATATTACTCTAAGCCTCAAAATATCTCCTGGGATAATGTCTGTTTCTGCAAAAATTTGTTTCCACTGATCTTTTATTTGTTGCCCTTATAATATGAAGTATTCAAGAGCATGCAAACATCCAATGCACAGAAACTATGTCATGTGAGAAGACAGCTTAATGTTGTATTTAGTCTCATTGCAGACACAAGAAGCCCTGGAGTTCAAATACTCAAAGAGATAATTTGCTACATTTTTTATTAAGTCCTAAGGGTTTATTAAATGTCTACTGTATAGCTTGGATAATTATCCAAGTGGACAAGTTAAGGTAGGAAGGATGTAGGCTGCAAAGAGAGGTAAATATGATGGCATTTCTCAGAAAGCAGGGCTACAGTGAAGAGAGAAGAAGAAAAGACACTCAGAAGGAAGAAGGCTGAATCAAGAAGGAAGAAGAGTCTCAGAAATGCAAAAAGGTTTCAGTGTGGGTGAATTTTAAAGTGTTAAAACAATAGATGTCTATAGGAACTTCTTTAATTTGTAGAATAGGAGAAGACGGCAGGTATCTTAGCTCTAAAAGTTGCAATGCCCCTCGTTTCTTATCCCAGGATGCATAACTACACTGTAGAATAATTTCTGACTTTCACATTATAAACTAGCATTATGGGCACACTGCTTAACAAATGCAAATTTATAAGACTGGCAATATGTTATCAAGCTTTGGATGCAGGCAAATAAAACAGATACCAAGGGATCTGAAATGCCTGTACTGGTGACTTTTGGCAAGTGAAAAATACTGCTTGAGTCTGTATAAGGCCTCTGGGTAAAGATGGACAAACAAATAAGTATCTGTAACCTCTATTTCACATGTGCCTTTTACAGTAGTTGCTTGGGCTCTCCATTTCTGTCATCTTAACAAAAAAAAAAAATACCGTCATTGCAGTTGTCCCATTGTGGTTTAGCTCCGTGCTGGTCCAGAACTCTGACGTTTAGCATATCATAACATGCAGGCTTGTTGAAAGTTGCTTGTTACAGTACATTTCCTTAACGTGAGAAGTATCAATGACTGTCTTAAACTCGTAGATTTTAGAGAGTCTCCGGAATTCATTTCCATGCTGGTAGTATATAAACCCATTATTGCGGTCATTCCTGTAGTAGTAATTGAATCCTGTTTTTTCTAGGGATAGACAAGTGATGTAGCACTTTCAGACTTTCCATCACAATTTCTCTGCCTCTGTAGTTCTTGACTTCCCACTTTCAGCTTCATGTCTTGACAGCATTGTAATCTTCTCTCCATTTTCTTCCTAGGGGAAGACTACCAGAAAATTCCATTCAAAATATATGGTCCTAAGTCTTTTCTCCACTGTTATCAGCTGGCTTTGTTTGACTTTTTCTGCCTATAATCAGTGGATCCTTCATTGAATGGATTCAGCATAATAGCAGACTCTCAGAAAATCACATTTCTTGAATTAAGAAAATAAGAAATCCAAGGTACAATTGCATCTCCAAAGCTTATTAAAAAACTCCCTGTAGGCAGGTGGATTCATACCTGCATTTAGACTCTTGAAAATATTTAGTTTCTTTTGGTATTATTTTTCTTTAAACCCTACAGTATATTTCACAAGTTGAACATGTAAAATGTCTTTTTCTTTTCCCACAGAAATCAGTAATGAAACTCTTCATAGGTTAGTAAATTAAATTTCTTGAAAAAAACACAAAGCAACACTTACAAGTGTTTCATCAAATTCAGGTTCCTATCAACCAAAATTTCTAAACCTTTCTAACAAGCAGTTTCTGATTTTTATTAAAAATATTATGAAAACTTGCAACTAAATTAATGGAACATTGTCTTGCTAGATACTTGTCTGTAAGACATTTTTGAAGTTTACATAGCCTCAGAACTTTTTTTTTTTTTTTTTTTCTTAAATCAAGCCTGACCATAAAGATCTCTAAAGTTTGTGCAAACAGCCACCTAGTGCCAGATGAAGGTTCTTGTTCTTTGAAAAGGGGGCAAAAAATCCCAACCTAAACCAGATTTTGCATGGCTGTGACTCTCACATTTTGTGTGAATTCTTCTGTTTATGACTTGAGAGTCTGACCTGGGAGTTTTCTGCTTGGAGGTATTGATTATATGCATCTTGAATTGCAGAATTAAAAGGTGCAAAAAATGAGTGCAAAAAATAATCATTTAATAGAGTTTCAGGCCACAGAAGGCCATCTAGTCTGCTGAGTGTGCAGTGGACAAGAGCCTTCAGCACTATATCCACACCTAGTCTTGAGAAAATCCATCTTCTTGGCCTTCATGATGGCTGTATGTCATATTTTGTACTTTGATAAGGCTTTTAAAGCAGCCCTAATACCTATTCATGCTCTAGCCAATTTTACATATATCAGACCTAGGGGAAAAAAAAAAAAAAGGTGCACAACAAATACAAGAGCATACAATTTGTCATGCTTTGTTTTTCAGTGTCATACTAGCAAATGTGTTGTATCCATTAACCTTTTTGCAAAGAGCAGAAGGTAAGCTAGTTAACATTTGACAGCTTTACGGAGTCTATTGACTTCTAATGAAAAATTCACCACTACAAGATATTTTCCTTATATCTCTCTACTTCATACAGTTTGTCACTGAGACAGCCCTTAAAATTCTCATGTTTTACTCTCCCAGCTTCCCATATTCCTTTAGTAAACACAAGCAGACGTTATCATGATGATTTATTTAGTACATGATCTATAATTTGTTCACTCTTAAATTCACTCCTTGAAGATGACTTTCAAGTTGTTAGCTGATAGCATATGCTGTATAAAACGTGCATTTTGTTGATTGGTCCTACCCAGTAGTTGACTGGGTCTCTGTCAGACTACTGGATGCAATGAACACTCTGTGTGGAAGGGTTAATGGGTTCAATATGTCCTTCTTGCACCTTGGAGAACATTCAGCACATTCCCAAAATTACATGAAGGTTAAAAACAGTGATGGTAAAACCAGTGTTGGTTGCATGGAATGTCTGTGTGAGAATGAGGATGTTCTAATGATAAGTTTGTGGCAGAATCTCAAAGGGGAGAGAGTTGAAAGCAATTCCTGATCCACAGTGTAATCATGTAATCAATCATTGGATTGATTAATTAATTCACCAGGTGTATCACATAGTAATTTTCCTTTTCAGAAAGCTTAACTGTATTTTTAAGGTAGCTCAGAAGTCCTAGGGTCTACCTGATATAGCTATGATAAAGAAAAGAGGTTTTTTAAAAATTACTAAGTCTCCCCAAGAATAAAAGAACATACTATTTAGAGTAACAGTAACTTTCCTTAACTCTTAGTTTCAGGTGTATACATGCATCTACTTTTTTTATATTGCACAGTTAATTATTATAGGTCTAAAGGATAAAAGTGCTGAGAAGTAAATAAATTTAACTCTATGACAGGATAAATTTTACTCTATTCCAGTTCTGCAGAAGAAAACCTAACAACCAGGCCCAAAACTATCCAAGATGAGTATAAAAAGTTGTGTATGAGCAGAAGACAAGGGAAACAACATTCTGCACAGTCTAAGAAGTTGTTTCTGAAGCTCCCTAAAAAAATTCTGTTATGGTTAATCTGCTTGGAAACACATATCTAGAGTCTTTTAAAGGTTAGATCTAGTCAAACTGCAAAAAAGTGAGAGATTATAAAGGCAAATATTAAAATAAGCTTAATGATATCTTTGATTTGCAGGTCAGAGGCAGGTGATATACTACATACCATGACCACTTGATTTAGGGTACAAAAATCCTCAGTGAATGAAATTTTCAAAGAGCCCATATCTATATGCCCTCAGGAAAGAGCTCTTAAAAAACCCTCTTCTTTTTTTTTTTTTGGGGGGGGGGGGGGGGGGAGAAAGAGGTGTGAGGGAAGGAGTAAGGGAGCTTGCTTTCTCCCATCTGTCTTACTTTTTCACAGACATAAAATGTCAGAACCAAAAAACAAAAGCTTGACAGTCAGTAGTGCTTTTGCTTTCCACCCGTAACTCCACACTGGTTACAGAGCATTCAACCTCTGCCTTGCTGTGCTTTGAAACTTGCTAATGTGCATATGAAAAGCCAGAACATTTTTCTGAATAGCGCTTATTTTTTTAATCCATTTTTTAAAAAGGTATAGGAAGGTATTTGATGCTCAGCTATATCAAGACATACAAACTTTTTTGCTTAAGTACAAAGTGTAACTAGACTGTGGACATGAATGGAACAAGGATTTCTTTGACTCTTCTTCAGTCTTCAGAACTGATACACAGCTTACATAGGAGTATTGTACACTCTGTCCTGTGCTGCTATTAATGATATGATTCACTGGTATTGTCGATCTGTGTGTTGGTGCATTCATTGAACTGTAGATTCTTACTCTGAGTGTCATCAAGCCTTCTACTAATGTCAAAAGCAAGGCACGCTTTCAAGATATTTCCCTTGTTGGAGGTAGTCATATGAGCAGTATGTTTAACATAGACTGCTGAAGAGTTAAATATTTGCTGTGGATTGCACTTGGGTGCAGTTTGTAGATGGCACATAACCCAGCTGAAGTTCATACAACTACACATGTACCAGCATGACGATCATGAGCATGGTAAGATCACACTGCCATGAAGGACACTGTAGAGCATCATTAGAAATTGAAAGACTTATTTGCAATTAGTCTGGATTTCTAACATCTTGTGGCAAAGTGGGCTTCTTTATGTTTTCTTCTTATCTTTGATCTATCTTCCTATTTGACTTCCTATAATTAATGTGTTTTGGTTACTTCTATATACTAAATTATTCTATTTCTAATGTTTAGTCACATGCTAAATTCTGTATTAGCTCATACCAGATCATAAGCTTAAATCTCTATAAATTATTCAAGTCCAAACTCCAGATCTGCAGCAGCAGCTGCTGCTAACAACAGCTCACCTCTCTGGTACCTTGGGAAACTGTCCCATCCTAAAAGACCCAGAAGATGAGCTAGTTATTAATTCTTCCCTTGGCTACCTCTGAGCCGGGCAGCCACAAGTAAAGAATACTACAGCTTGTCTTTTCAGCAGCATGACAGATGACAGATACATCTTTGCTCTTTATTCAGCTTCCTAACCCACAATGAGGTTCAAGATTTAAAATATCTGCAGCTCCAACTGGAACACAAAAAGAAAGGTTATGGTGTACAAATGTGTTATTGATGCAACAGCTAGGCAAAGGGGACAGCTCTTTGTCAAACAAAACTTTCATATATGCTGGTTTTCTATAGTAGAATAAGCTCCCTAAACAAACAAGGGACTATCACAGACCTCATCATTTGTTGCACAGGCAAGGCGTGGTTTTTTGACCATTATTGTTCTTATATTGTATCCTAATATAAGAACTCGGGGGGAGGGAAGAGTTAAAAAAAATTAATGGCAGTCTAAGCACCTAAAATGCAACTGAAAGAGGAAAGTATTGTAGAAGAAAAAACAACTAGATGATGACCACTGCTTAATGAGCTATTAGGCAATTCTAAAAATACCTATAGATGTAAGATAAAAAAAATAAATTGAATGAAACTGTGTATGGTAGAACACATTTTTGGAGCTAGTTCCTTGAGATCTGTAGATCCTAGAGAAATAAAAGCATCAAATAGTCCATAGAATAGTTTTCTACTCTTCTCAGTTTGTGTTGAGCAAGCAAATTCCTTTTCCACATGGATGCTTTGTTGTATTTTACATACAGAAACCCATAAGTTAAAATTATTCACAAAATGGCTCTGAAGCATCAAATATAATAAAGATTAATGCTTCTTGATCTTGACTGTTAATTTGAGCAAAACCTTCCATGTCACATTCACAAACATTCAACAAGAGCACAGAAAACCTTCAATTCTAAAGCTGCATTTGCTTTGTTCTCTTCTATATTTTCCTTCACAGACTCACAGAAACACAGAAAAGTTGAAGTTGGAAAGCACTTCCAGAGATCTCCCTGGTCCTGGCGGGAGGAGGTAGAGAAATTGGGAGCAAAGTGATTTGAGCCCAGGAAGCAGGGAGAAGTAGGGGAAGGTGGTGTAAGATGTGGTTGTTATGTCTAGTTAGATGAATGGCAACAAATTAAATTGATTTTTCTTCCCCAAATTTGAGTCTGTTTTGCATGTGACCATAACTGATGAGGGAGCCATCCCTGTCCTTCATTCCTAATCCTGTGCCCCCTTTGTTATGTCTCCCATTCCATCTCACTGGGTGAGGGGAGTGAATGCAGGACCGTATGGTCCCATTGTGGGTCAAACCACCACACTATTCCAATGGAAGGAAAAATGCCATGAAATTAGTCACCCATTTTTGTTTTCTCCTGCTCTTTCTCTTTCAGATGTGCAAGCTGTTGTTGTAGAAGCTTTAAAATATAATGTAAAAAGCAAGAGCAAATACAAAACCTTTGGAATAGAAATGCATAATCCTACCCTAATTATTTTCCAAATGTTCATATTTTTAATCTTGTTTTCTTCTATGTTCAGCTTGGACAACTGAACAAGGCTAATGAGGGAATATTATTTCTCACTAAAACTTCAGGGCATGTTTTTATTTCTGCTATCTGCAGATCTTAAAAAGACACCCTGATACAGGTTTTAAAAGGGCATTTGACCCAGTATCCCTTTTGTCCTTGCACACTTTTAAATATATAATCTCAAGTGTGAAAATCATCAATCTGATAGCTGTGTGCATTGTGATTTTATGTTTTACAAAATTTCATGTACAAGTGGTTTTAGAGCTGTGATGGTGACCAGGTCTAGTTCAACCCCTTTTTTTTGGTGGGGAAGATATTTATACCAGCTGCAGTGAACTATATTTGAAGTTCTAAATAAAAGGACAAGACTTTTATAGATTTAACAAATAAGGGAAGCTTTCATCTTTAACTTGGGATTGATCTAGTCCTGTTACAGATACTGTTTCCTTCTCAGTTCTTTTCTTTCTGTTGCAGCCATCCTTATGAAACAGCTCAAATTTACAAAAGGATGTAAAGGATAGCTCTGTTGAGTGTTGAGGATCATTGCACTCAGGTTTTTGCCCTCACTTTCCTGGGCGCAGGGAGACACCTCAGGTCCATATCTGGTGGTTGAAGAAGGTAAGATCAAAGCCTAGAAGTTGAAATACATTTACACAGCACATATGTAAACCTGTCAAAGGAAAATATCAAGTGAACACAGCCCTCAGTCCGCACCCCAACACACTCACAGTTGTATCACTGCAAAAGAAAAAAAGGTTTCACGAGTAAAAATATTGCAGTAAGTAGAAGTATCTGATGCAACCATGCTAGGTTTAAATTTTTCCTCAAGCTGGAGTGGACAAGCTTCTCAAGTCAGACACTGAAGCATGCCCTACCTGACTTTTGAAGCTGAGATGTCAAATTGATTGTAAACATCACGATGCCAAGGAAAAAGTAGGCAAGACAGAGAATTGCAAGACAAAGACTTCCAAGATGTAGGACTTACTTCATATGTGTTTTCTTCCCAGGGTCACTCAAGGATTCTGTTTCTTGTTGCAGACCTTAAAATTTTGCAATGAATTAAAAACATAATGCCAGGAGTGTCAGAAGTTCAGGAAGATAATACCCCAGAAGGCTGACTGTCATATGTCATTCTCCACTTTTGCATTGCTTGCTTTAGGTATTTTTTTCTAATCGAGACTTGAAAGAAATGTTGCCTGTCATAAACTGAACCCTAGGGAAGTTTCATCCATCTATTAGTATGCACCTATTCAACAGAAGTAGCATGGGGCGATAGTTACCTATTTTCATCCTGAATTTTCACAAGTCTTGACAGTTTAACCTTTCATGAATATTTTAAAATGCATGTTGAACTTCTCTTTAGAAATTCTACTGGCCATGGCAAAAGCTTCAATATTACAACTGCTCTGCTGTAATTAGGAAATAGATATCAAAATCCTAAGACAGGAACACCTGAGGTAACATATTAAATATTTATTCAGAGTAACACATTAAGCGTAATAATTTAGACAGTGAGTTATCCTAATTAGATATACACAATAACCAGCTTTTCAAATCTAAATATTAAGCACTTAATGTGGCACAAAGAATGTATTTATGAGGAAAAGGAAGGGTCTTTTTTTCCCAAGAAATATTGAGAAAATTAATTTTCCCCTATTTCCACTGGTAAACAATCCAATTTAGCTGAGATCAAGGCACAGCAGCTTGAAAATTTGGGATAGTAAACCTTGTTTGTGTGCCACGGCATTTACTTTTTTCAGTTTAAGTAGTATGCAATTGATAAATATCAACCATCAGAGTTTCTATTACCATCTTCTATCAAGTTACTTTACTTTCTAGATACACAGAAGTTAGTTTTACCTCATATTATATTACTCATGATAGTAATATGTTTTGTGATTTTTTCCATACTCGGTTACTTAAGGTTCTTATTACCTACTGTATATTTACAAGGTCTCTCTGTACCCTCATAAGATAAAAAGAAAGTTTTAAACAGAACTGAAACCCAGTGATAGAAAAATCTTTCATCTTATTTTCAGGACATCTCCATAAACTTGCTGCTCTGTGCAGTTCCTTCCTCAGGTCTTTTGCTATGTGCCTTTTTGTATTGTAGGTCTCCATTGTCAAGGGAAAATTGTCTGGTTTTTGAGGCCTGTTTTTAAAGGATATTTCAGAAAGTCCCTTGTGCAGTTTGCATCTTGATCTAGATACGTTCAATCTAAATAATAAATTATTTTTTGTCAGTTCTTGAGTTAATTTTGCTGCATTTTCTAGTCAACAACTGTAGAGGGGAACTAATTTTCCCCAGGTTCCTTCAGAAATTTTCGAAAAAAGACATAGCCTTTTGAAGTGCACATCACAATATATGTCTTTTAGAAGAACAAAGACCATTGCCCTTCACCTCCCCCAGTGCACACACAAACTAGACCCTCAATTGTAGATTGTGTTTTGACAAGAAATTATATTTCAAAATTCTTTTGTTAATAATATGAGCATAGCACCAGACATGGTAGAAGTGGGCACTTGCTTTATGCACTTTACTGAAGACCAAAGAGGCCAACCCTTCAGGCTGCTACTTCTGCTGCCAAGGAACTGAAACTAGTCTGAACATGGTATCAGATCTTCTTGGGGCCCACAAGAAAGCTGGAGAGAGACTTTTTACAAAGGCAGTTAGTGATAGAACAAGGGGTAATGGCTTTAAACTGGAAGAGGGAAGGTTTAGATGACATATTAGGAAGAAATGAAGAAATTCTTTCCTGTGAGGGTGGTGAGACACTGGAACAGGTTGCCCAAGGAAGTTGTGGATGCCCCCTCCCTAAAAGTGTTCAAGGCCAGGTTAGATGAGACTTTGAGCAACCTGATCTAGTGGAAGGTGTCCCTGCTCATGGCAGGGGGGTTGGAACTAGGTGATCTTTAATGTCTCTTCCAACCCATACCATTCTGTTTCTATGATTCTATGGTATGTGGGCTCATTATGGAGTAATGTGACTTAATACTTCACTTTTACTTGTGGAAATGCCTGCCTTCCATTTAAAGTTAAAATTGCAATTCACAATACACACATCCGTAAGCATTCTTACAATAATTAAATTTCTTATTTAGGAAAATAAACCAAGAAAATGTTAAACTATGACCTTTTCCCCAATTTATTTTCCCCATTACTGCACAGTACTAGTTCTTACTTTATCATCATGTAGTTTATGCATTTTTTATGTTCCATGATAGATGCATATTTGGCAAAATAAATAAAGAAATAATCAAAAAGATGATACTTGTAAATAGGGAAAGGAAACAATATTCAACATTAAAGTATTTTTTATTGCATATTAATCAGAAAAAGAATTTTTTTCCTATTCTACTTTAAGATCCCCTTCACTTTCCCAGAAACATGAGCTCTTGTGACAGCATCCAAAAGAAGAAAAACAATAACCAACTGGGATAGAGACATTCTGTCATTCAACACTATGTATCTGCATTAATCTGGTTTTAATTTGCTTATTGTTCAGTCTGAACACTGAGGACTAAGAGTTTCAATTTTTCTTTCAAGGAATTCCAAATATGGTCAAAAGTCAAATGGAAAAAGTAACAAGGAATGTAAGTCATGGAAATTCTTAATTGGAAAATTCCTGTCATCTGTGAAAGCAAAATATGTCATAGAACCACTGTATAAATACATTGATTATTTTGTCCTTCATTTGCTTCCTCTGTCCTTCTTTTTCCTCAAATTAGAAGCTAGATGATAAAATTTTTATTGAAAACTTAAGGACCAGACTTTACTGTGTGAGAAGTTTCTGAATAAGACATCAAGTTTCTAGCCATCAGAGGATAATTTATTGATACTTGTCAAAAGGAAGTATCAGTCTAACAGAAATCAAGACAAAAAGAATGCCTGATGAATTTCCTTTGAAGTGCCTTTTATAAAAGTCCTTGGTAATACATATTGATGAACTCCAAATTGTCTTGCCTGAAGGGAAAAGAAAGTAGACTGCTTTACACTGTCTTATAAATATTCATCAAAAGAACAAGACTTATGTTTCCAGGCGTGAGGTGAATGATTACGGTTGTATGATTGCCTTGAAATCTGGATAATTAGTAAAACAGCCTATGACAGTGGGAGAATTTTAAACTTGGTATCTTGCCATCAGTCCTTTTGGATTTAAAGACAGTGCTTTCTATTCTGAAAGGAAGCAAATTTAGGGCTTGATGGATAGATATAATTAAGCTTTCCATTAGTTTCATCTACTGTTTGTTTGCCTGTTTGTTTAGCCAAAAATTAAAAGCAAAGTTGTGTAGTGTGTCTCTATTGTGACTGGAATGAAACCACAGCATCTGCACTGTGAACATCTTGCCGGAAAAAGCTAGTGGAAAGGGCTCTTTAATTAAGACAAGGAAATGCCAAAAAAAAAAAAAAAAAAAAAAAAAAGAGGCTAGTGGGGTTGATGTCTCAGTAGGTCTTTTGCAGAAATCTGCAGACTACTATCTTTCTTGCTTAGCTCAGCTCAATCTTGATTATTTCATAATGTAACAGAAAGTCAACAATTTACCTTTCATGCTTGTTTAGTGCATGTGATAGGGATATGAATTGTAGGGGAAAGATTCACTGTGAGTTGTTTGGGAAAAAAATGGGCTTGTACTCAGTGATCTGTGAATTTTCATCCGTTACTCAAACTGTCTGTAGCTTTCTATTGACCCTTGTAACAGGCAGCTAGCCTTCTACTAGCAAAGACCAAAAAAAATGCCATTCTCAGGAAACATTATCCTTTACAGTGTTTAGCACTTAAATGCAATTAGGCAAATATAATATCCTCTTTGAAGGGAAATAGTTGCTCAGTTTAAGTAACTGAAACTAATTATCTCTGTTGAATGAAGGACACATTCTATGAGTATTTGAGTTTTGTGCTGTTTCTCAGAAGCTGAAGAGGGCAAATAGATTGTATTTCTGGGTGGAGAGTTATAGGAGAATCTTACAGGAGATTTATATCAATTTATAGCCATATTTAAATGCAGACTCCTATGAAGCAAGCCAAAATGAGGCGGCAGTCAGCCCAGAGCAAAGAAACTCAGCTTGTAAATAGCATTTTCCAAGAAACAATTTATTATGGAATAAATTGTGTAACTGCTTAAAGTATTGGCATTTGAAAAAGATTTTATTACCATTAAAATTTACTTGACCAGAAACATATAGAAAGACTTAAAGAAAACATGTAAGGCTGAGTTGAATCAAATACCTGGGTGATGGTGATGGTGGTGGCACTACATTTTCACAGACAACAGGATAATTTTGTTCTTTTTGGGATAAACTACTGACTATCTTTTATTTTGTCCTGTTCTATTTAATGCCTTGTATGATTCATACTACTTACCTTATGAAAAGTAGTTTGATAATTGGGCTTACTTAAAAATTAAAGAGTTGAGAACATCTAAATCTACGATAAAGAAACTCAAAAATTCAGATGGCAATTAAACAAATTTTAGCAACCTTGCATATTTGGAGAAATGTTGAGGAATATTTTTTTCCCTTTTCTCCATAGAATATTGTTGGAGATATCCATAAATGTTAAAATAGCATCAGCTTTGTAACAACTTCCCACTTCTCTGTGTGGGAACAGCTCACTATTTAAATTGTAAAGGCTGCAAGATGTACAGAGCAGAAAAAAGAATAGCAGTAAAATATCTCTAAAACCTTGTATTATGTGTAGCATTAACCTGAATCTCTGTAATGTCAAACACTGAATTATTGCACTCTAAGAAATGGGAAAAAAGATGCAGTGACATTACAGATGGTGCAAATGACATTCAAAGTCTACTTATTTATACATTAAAAGCTTGATGTCAGAGCATACAAAATACAGCCATCAGCAGCAGAGAGACACATATGTCTGTAATTAATCAAATGACTACTATTACAAAAAAAGCAAGGTGCTGAACTGCAATATTTTGACTGTCAAAAACTGTTCACCGAAACACTAAAATATCTACTTCACATGGCCTTTGGAAGATTTCTTACTAAGAAGACACGTAGTCAAATTATCTTTCCTCTCTAATAATACCAGGTAACCATTTACTCTTAAGAATACTTGTCACCAGTCAGGCTTCTCTGCTCTCTTCTACAGTTGATTATTTCCAGACAAGTGTTTCTGTTAAATAGTCAACAATTGTTAACAGTTACAGCATTGTGATTCCCTCAGGGACCCTGGCTTCCACTGCATGACAAATTTTGATCTGAGGAGATAACCACATGAGTTTTAATGGCTTTGTCTGTTTTGGATACTGAGCGGTTTTAAAAAATTCCAATCAAACCTTTGCTGCACTGTAATTGTGCTATCTTCTGGCTCTTATCTGTGACCATAATAAGGCAATTCCATTGCATTTTCCTTCCTGTGCATGAGTTTTGGTAATTCTGCCATGTTCATGGGCAGAATGTGAGCAAAAGGAGCGCCCTACCAAGTCCAGACCTGTGGAGTGCCCCATTTTGAGTTGGGCACAGCTCAAATGCACGTATAGCCTGTATTGCAGTAGACTTCCTGGTCTTTTGATTCCTTTTACCTGTTTCATGGAGAGAATGATTTCTCTGTCTTATTAACCAAGGTCTTCTCCTCCTTTAGTGTATAGTAGTATGTTGTTAATTTGCTTTTTTAACAACGTTGTCACTGTATTACTGTATATGTTTCCTCACAGTTGAGTCATAAAGATTCTGTTGCCTTTTTGAGCCCAGTTTTGGAGAATTCTGTCATGCAAGAGATCCTCTGTGCTGGAAACTCTATACTACTATTTTATAGCTGTTATCGTTTTTGTTTGACTACTGCTCCTCTTCACAACCCCACCTCCTAGTTACATATTGCGCGTATCCATGGCTTTCCCTAATTCTTTTAGCTATTGTCTTTAGATCTAATGGCTGCCAGATTGGATTTTATCAATGCTTCTCTTATTCAAAACTATCTACCATATCCAATACTCCTTATTGCTTTCTCATCTTACTGCAGCAGTTTCAGGTTCAGAGATGGTGGAGTCTCTGAATCTACCCAGATGCTGCTAGGTCACAAGTTTCATAAGACAGAATTAGTTCTACACCATCCAGTTTCCTCTTAAACTTTGTAGAATTCAAACAATCACTGAATCACAGAATTGCCTAGATTGGAAAAGACCTTTAAGATCATAGAGTTAAATAATTAAAAAACCACTGACAAGTCCTCCACTAAACCATGTCCCTAAGCACTATGACTACATGACTCTAAGTACTATGTCTACATCCCCTCCAGGGATGCGGACTCCACCACTGCCC
>NW_010334640.1:0-12482 GCF_000700745.2 Antrostomus carolinensis | reverse complement strand
ACCCAGATGCAGGACCTTGTACTTGGCCTTGGTGAACTCCATGAGATTAGCACCGGCCCACCTCTCAAGCCTGTCCAGGTCCCTCTGGATGCCATCCCGTCCCTCCAGCGTGTCAACCACACCACACAGCTTGGTGTCATCAGCAAACTTGCTGAGGGTGCACTCAATCTCACTGTCCATGTCACTGAAAAAGATGTTGAACAGCACCAGCCCCAACACCGACCCCTGAGGGACACCAGTAGTCACCAGCCTCCACTCAGACTTTGAGCTGTTGACCACAACTCTTTGAGTGCGACCATCCAGCCAGTTCTTTATCCACCGAGTGGTCCATCCATCAAACCCACATGTTTCCAGTTTAGAGACAAGGATGCCATGTGGGACGGTGCCAAACGCCTTGCACAAGTCCAGGTAGATGACATCGGTTGCTTTAGCCTTATCCACCAATGTTGTGACCCCATCATAAAAAGCCACCAGATTTGTCAGGCATGACTTGCCCTTGGTGAAGCCATGTTGGTTGTCATTAGTCATCGTCTCATTCTCCATGTGCCTTAGCATAGTTTCTAGGAGTACCTGCTCCATGATTGAAATAGTTCATCTGTTTTACTTTAAATCGATGCTGTTAGCCAAATACACATTTTCCAAATAACTTATATTCTCCAAGCTTCTTTCTTGGCGTTTGTGTTTGTTAAAGTTTTGCTTCACTAAAACTCTTTAGGTCAGACCCAAGGATTTTAAACTTTGGTTTAAGTCAGTGAAATACACCCTTTTAATGTAAGACATGACCACATATCTGTAATAACACTGGTGCATAAAAAAAAAAGGAGGCAAGACAAGGTTAAACTACTCCCTTGAAGTTCAACAGGGAGATCTCCCCCTAAGTCCACTTTTTTCATAGTGCAGAGAAAATTCAGTTGTCAGATGCATCTTGATATTTTTAACAGCAAGCTTAGAGGCACTGATTCATGAACACATGAATACATATGGAATTCTGTACCGTACTTAAGAGTTTTTAAATCACACCTGTAGCACCGCAGATACAAATCACAGCACAAACAGATGTGCATTAAGCAATGCAAGATCCTCCAAGAAGTGTAAAGTGGAATGAACTAATTAAAAGAGAAATCATTTTGAAACATTAAAGACTGCCCACATCAATGTTGACAAATTAAGAAATTCTTCCTCAGTACTTATTCCAAGCAAAACTGAAAGGTAAGAACATTTTACTTAGTGCTTCAATTTAAATCAATTTGAAGTTAGGACATTTCTCTTCTGAATAGTAACTTTCAATTATGCTGAGTTTTATTCTCAGAAAGCTAGATATCCAGTCCTAAGGCACATTACAATTGAAGTAAATATAATGCTGACACTCTGCCTACTATAGAAAATACTGGATTGCATTTCTCTCCCACAAATCAGCATAAATGCTACAACCTGCTCCCCATTCAACTCCTCCTTTTGTTTTGTGTTCATGCCTGGCAGAGTTGGCAACTAAAGGGGGGGAGTGGGAAGAGGGAAAAAAAAAAAAAAAAGAGTAGTTTTCACAGAATCACAGAATGTTGGGGATTGGAAGGGACCTCGAAAGATCATCCAGTCCAATCCCCCTGCCAGAGCAGGAACCTAAATGAGATCACACAGGAAGGCGTTCAGGCGGGTTTTGAATGTCTCCAGAGAAGGAGACTCCACACCCTCCCTGGGCAGCCTGTCCCAGGGCTCTGTCACCCTCACTGGAAAGAAGTTTCTTCTCAAGTTTAAGCGGAACCTCCTGTGTTCCAGCTCACACCCACTGCCCCTTGTCCTGTCATTGGGCATCACTGAGAAGAGCCTGGCTCCATCCTCCTGACATTCACCCTTAACATATTTATAAACATTAATGAGGTCTCCCCTCAGTCTCCTCTTCTCCAAGCTAAAGAGCCCCAGCTCCCTCAGCCTTTCCTCATCAGGGAGATGCTCCACTCCCTTCATCATCTTGGTGGCTCTGTGCTGGACTCTCTCCAGCAGTTCCCTGTCCTTCCTGAACTGTGGGGCCCAGAACTGGACACAATATTCCAGATGTGGCCTCACCAGGGCAGAGTAGAGGGGGAGGAGAACCTCTCTCGACCTACTAACCACACCCCTTCTAATGCACCCCAGGATGCCATTGGCCTTCCTGGCCACGAGGGCACAATGGTGGCTCAAGTTTTCATAGAAACTACAAAATTACAGTTGCACAACAAAGTTGGTCAACTTCCTTAAGAGAAAGTTGACAGGCAGAGTTTGCTTTTCCTGGGAGGCAGTCACAATAACAGTGTTTTGCACAATAGACAGAGTCCAGATTCCAGGATCCTGCATAAATAAATTAGACACTAGAGTTTTCTTGTATATTACTGGTGAAGTGGTTTTAAATAGGTTTTGTAAGCCCAAAGTATTGTGAAGCTGATGATCTACAGAGTTAATACACTTCATATGATGCTTTTTTAAAACATCAGCATGAAGTGTTAACCTTTAAACAGGAATTCTACCTGCAAAAATGCTACTTTATTCAAGTGTCTACCATGGGATAACAGAGTGTTAGTTATTATACTAAATCACTGACACAGCTGTTACCTACACTAATCACTGGGTAAAATTTCAAGGGGCTCACACAGAAGATAAATGACATCTACGTGAAGAGTTCTTATTGCCTAGACTGGAGATAAATATTATGTCTTTATTACACACCTGTGAAAAAGGACTGAATAAGAAATAATATTAATAGAAAATGTAATTAAAGGATCTTGCAATTGTAACTTGAGATCCTAAAAGCTATTAAAAATATATCTATGGGAACAGAACTCTAAATAGAGTGCTACATATAATGCAAAAACTTGTTAATCTTCTAATTCTAATTTAAGATCACATAAATTCAGTTCTACCAGGTATTTCAAAGTTCAAAACAATCTGAACCAGTATCAGTTACAATTAAAAAAACCCAAACCCAACTATTTTCACAGTAGGTATTTCCTGACAAACTAGTTACTCTATAGATTCTCTAGCTACAGGGAAATTAAACCTCTTCAATTATGATGAATTTAATGAAATGCATAAATTTAAGTGTGAAAATAGAGAAAGAGATATACTAATAACATAGGAAATCTCTAAGCAGCTAGTCAGCATATTTAAATTAAATAACTAATATATTTAAATGTAATCTGTTAATCCTGATATTAAAACAATATCAAAATAGACAGACACACAAAACCAAACATGGCACCTTGTACCATAGCAGCACGAGGATGAGTAACTTGGATCAATACCATTGTGAAGCTGAATTTTCATACAGATTAGTATGAAAATGCTCTTTGGGTAAAATACTCTTACCCAAACTTGGAGATTACTCAGTGTTGGTTTCTAAAAGAAAGTAAACACAACTTACCAATTCTTTTACTCTGCTCTTCTCTAGGTTGAGGTTTAACTTGTTATCTGCACGAACTTTGGTAATTTCATCCTAATGGGAAAAAAACTGATAAAGCAGCAAGCCAGATTTTCTATTTAATCATAAGCAGAATAAAAATAGACAAATATGTTGTGCCTTTCTTTACTATTTCAGGAATCAAGCTTCTCTCCAATTAATGTTCATAATTTTCAAAAGAATAAATATTCCTGTTCTTCCCTCAGGAAATACTCATGCTCTATCGTATGAATTTGATCTCAGAATCAAATACTAACAATTACTTTTTAAACCAGAACATTGAGAACACCACTTAATTGAGAGCACATCCTTCTATAAACGCTGGGAATGTTTTATATATCCCATAACTCTCGCTGATTTCTAGAAATCCCTGCTTAGGCACACCTGCAAGTTGGAACTCCTCCATTAAGCAACCTTGATGCTCAAAATAACTTTAAAAGCAGTTTCTAACCTTTCTAACCTAAATGTAAAAGAAAATCTGTTTCTAAAGACTACATCTAGGGCTTTCAGAAGAAGCTACAGACATTTTAGAAGTTCGGAGATGTTTATATTTTTAAACATCTAACTTTTTAAAGCTAAGACAAGTTGTACACTTGCATTTTACTTCATCAATAGCTGTAAGTGAATCCTGCTTTTCACAGTGACAGCTGCCATTTTAATTTCCTCCTGGCAGGAATTCCAGACAGCTGACAGTTTGTCATGAGGCAAACTGCTGATCAGATGAATGTGTGGGAGAAGCAAAAGATTGCTGATGTTCTGGGAGATTCTACTATTAAAGCTAAGTAAGCACCTCTCAAGTAGGCCAATGTCAACTAGTCAAGAGTTCATTAAGTTAGTATGAACAATAATTAGACTCAACTTCTACGTCTGAATTTTTGACCTCTGGTTTATAATTAGATGCCATTACAACATGATACATTACAGCTTAATGAATCAAAAATTAGAAATACATTTTTCTTAAACTTTTACAACACTGTGTTTTGTCTGTTAGAGGAACAAGTATGAGCAAACATTCAATAACTTACCCTTGTGTGAGTTACATCTATAGTTAAAAGTCAAATTTAAAGACACCTAGCTTTTAAGAAAAGATGACTCAGATTCTTGATGCTCTACCAGTGGATCACACTAATTCATTTATATGCAACTAAAACCATAAAATAAAGCTACAAACCAAAAATTAGATGCTGAATGTATTTTAAAATGGTATTCTGAAAACCCTGATGCATTAAGCACTTCACAACACAGTAGGAAACATGCGGGATTAGCCTTGAGAAATTTATATTCTCCTTTTGCAGATGACAGTGCAAAAATAAATTGAAGAGAATAGGAAATAAATGGCAAGGGGACACTAGGGCGAGTTTGACCACATTGTCAGCTAGCTCAACAAGTCCAACAGTCAGACAGTTTCATGGACAAATCCTAGGGAAGGAAGAGTGCTCCATCCTTCCAACTAAGAAGGACATCTCAGCAGCAAACAGGAGTTCCCAAGTCAGATGTCCATACTCCCTAAGAACAGCTGATGTTTCCTAGTTTCCAATCTTAATCACTCTTGCAAGAAGATTTTAAGACAATCTTGGTTTTGATGGTAGAAGGGTGTCTGGAGTGCTCAGACAGGAAAACCATAAAAAACACAAACAAGCACTGATGTTTAAACCTGATAAGAATGAGGATCTGTATGATAATTAACAGAGTAAGTTTTCTACAGGGAGTCTGTTTTCTTGCAATGCTCATTTGCTCCCAAATAAGTGAGACCGAACGTAATGGTCCCAAACTCAGTGGTCTAAAGAAGTCATTTAAAGCTATTTTAAATTCTGGAAAGCTAACAGGTAAGTCTTCAGATGAGGGGGAAAAAAAAGAACCAAGCAAAAAAAAAAAAAACAACCCCAAAAAACTCCAACACCTGCCAAACCAATTAGTAAGTGCTGTAATTTTAAAAGTACATTGCACCTGCACATGTAGCAGGCAGACCTAAATGCAGAACTTCACTCAGCTTTAACTGGGACATGGCAGCCACTTTCTGCATCTGTATTAAGGACATGTAAGTTAAAAAAAAAACCTTCAGAGAAATTTTTCTTCACCTCTTGTACCATTCACGGTTCCCTGTCATCACAAATGAAGTATGCATGAAATTTGTCTTTGCTGTAGCCCACAATGTACTATCAACTGCAATGTCAGTATCCTGCATATCACAACAATTAAGCACAGCTTTTCAAATAAAGTCTTGAAAGCAACAATTTTCTTTTTCTTTTCTTTTTTTTTTTTCTTAAAGCAAACTAGACAGGTGTTAATTCTTAATTACATTGGTATGGTATCTTACCATTACTTGCTTCTTTATCTGCTGCAGTTCAAGTTTTATTTTCTGTGAGAGTAGAAGAAAAATTGTACACTTTATTATTGGATATAAACTCACATCATTTAGAAATACTAATGAATCTGTATGATCAGTAACAATGATCCAGCAATAATAGTAACAATCCACAGAACAATAAAAATCTATAATGTGAAAAAGAAGGCAAACCAAGCATGGTTTAACTCTTATGTCCTCAGTATGTGTCTATACACACATGCATGTTCGCCCAGGACTGCACATTCATAGAATGATAGAATGGTCTGGGTTGGAAGGGACCTTAAAGCTCATCCAGTTCCAACCCCCCTGCCATCAGCAGGGACACCTTCCACTAGACCAGGTTGCTCAAAGCCTCATCCAGCCTGGCCTTCAACACTTCCAGGGAGGAGCAGCCACAACTTCCTTGGGCAACCTGTTCCAGTGTCTCACCACCCTCAGTGTCAAGAATTTCTTCCTAATATTTAATCTAAACCTCCCCTCTTTCAGCTTAAACCCATTTCCCCTTGTTTTGTCATTAACTGCCCTTATCAAAAGTCCCTCCCCACCCTTCCTGGAACCCCTTTGGGTACTGGAAGGCCGCTAGAAGATCTCCCCGGAGCCTTCTCCTCTCCAGGCTGAACAGCCCCAACTCTCTCAGCCTGTCCTCACAGCAGAGCTGCTCCAGCCCTCGGATCATCCTTGTGGCCTCCTCTGGACTTGTTCTAGCTGCTTCATGTCTCTCTTGTGTTGGTGGCCCCAGCACTGGAGGCAGCACTGCAGGTGGGGTCTCAGGAGAGCGAAGCAGAGGGGCAGAATCCCCTCCCTCGACCTGCTGCCCATGCCTCTTGTTGCAGCCCAGGATATGGTTGGCCTTCTGGGCTGCAAGCGCACATTGCCGGCTCATGTTCAGCTTCTCAGACATTTGCAAACAACATTTCCAAACAGCAGCACCAGACAGAAGCTGGCAACGTACCCCAGCAGTGAGGGTGGCCAAATGCACGGGATGGTATTAACGAGAGTAAACCCAGCAGGTGCAGGGAAGGGATCATCTCCCCATATTCAGTTCCTGTGAGCCTGCACTGGAAGTGCAGCGTCCAGCTTTAGGCTCCCTGCTAACAGACAGATGTTGACACTCTGGAGCAAGTCCAGTGAAGGGCCATGAAGATGATGTGGGGCTGGAGCACACTATGTTGGGGGTGAGGAGGAAAGAGAGCTGGATTTGTTCAGCTTTAAGAAGAGATGGCTACATGGCAATCATACTGCAGCCTGCACCTACCCAGTGTTCTCTAGAGGCCCCTTTGCACCAAAATGATTCTATTACTTTATGTCTTTCCAAAGATCCATGGAACAGGTAACAGCTGTAGCATCTTCTATCAACTCTCTCTGGAGATCATCCAGTCCAGTGCCCAGCTCAATGCAGGGGCAACTAGAGCAGGCTGCTCAGGGCTATGTCCATTTAGGTTTTGAGTATCTCCAGGACAGCGACTCCACAGCCTCTCTGGGTATCCTATTCCGGTGTTCTACCACCCTTACAGTAAAAAGGGTTTTCTTGTGTCTAAATAGAGTTCCCACATTTTGAGCTGTGCCAATTACCTATTGTTC
Source organism: Antrostomus carolinensis (assembly GCF_000700745.2). NCBI lineage: Eukaryota > Metazoa > Chordata > Aves > Caprimulgiformes > Caprimulgidae > Antrostomus > Antrostomus carolinensis. The sequence goes on along the minus strand of NW_010334640.1, from coordinate 5,127 downwards.
AGTCACTGTACAACACCAGAAAGAGCCTGTCTCTGTCTTCTTTATACCCTCCCTTCAAATATCCATATACATTGATGAGATACCCTCTGAGCTTTCTCTTCTCCAGGCTAAACAGTTCCAGCAATCACAGCCTTTCCTCACATGTCAGATGCTCCATTCCCTTACTGATCTTTCCAGCTGTTTGTTGGACTCTGTCCAGCATGTCCATGTCTCCCTCACACTGGAGAGCCCAGAACTGGACCCAACACTCCAGATGAAGTCTCACCAGTGCCAGGCAGAGGGAAAGGATCACCTCCCTTGACGCACTGGCAGTCCTCCTAACACAGCCCAGAAGGTTGTTGGTCACCTTTGCCACAGGGGCTCATTGCTGGCTCATGGGCAACCTGGTGTCCACCAGGACCCTGGAGGCCTTTTCTGCCAAGCTGCTTTCCAGCTGGTCACCCCTAGCCTGTCCTGGTGCATGGGGGTTGTTCCTCCCCAGGGACAGGACTTGGCATGTCCATTTGTTCAACTTAATGAGATTCCCATCAACTCATTTCCCCAGCTTATTGATGATGTCTCTGAACGGCAGCACAACTGCCTGGTGTATCAGCCACTGCTCCCAGCTTTGTATCACCTGCAGGCTTGCCCAAGGTGTGTTCAACCCCATCAACAAGATCATAAATGAAGGTGTTAAACCATACTGGCCCTAGAGTGAATCCTTTGGGTACAAGGTGCTTTTTTACATCATTAGAAAAAATAAGCAAGTGCTAGAATAGTACTTTCCAAGATAGCAATTTTTACCTCATTTTCTGAGCGAAGTGCTGAAAATTCACTTTTTTCCAAAATAATCATGTCCTTTTTCACACCACCAATGTGGGACATTACTTGCTGAAGTGCAATTTCCTTTAAAAGAGGGAAGAAAAACCTCAGAACATATCGTAACCATAATGCTTTTTCTCATCTGTGCCTACAAATACGATAGGCTATTTTGGTACCCTGAAATATTTAATTCAGCAATTTCAGATTAATTATCCGAGTTTCAGAAAGCAAGATAAATTAAGTGACACTGACAAAATAAGCAAGTTAGGCTCAAATGTTCATAACATTTAGCAAAATCAGCAGTGCTAACACAGATCAGAATAATTCAATTAATAGCCTAGGAAGGAGTTTCTTACAAGTCTTCCTGCCCCCTCCCTGGAAGTGTTCAAGGCCAGGCTGGATGAGGCTTTGAGCAACCTGGTCTAGTGGAAGGTGTCCCTGCTGCTGGCAGGGGAGTTGGAACTGGATGATCTTTCAGGTCCCTTCCAACCCAAACCATTCTGGGATTCCACTTTCATTCAAAAATCTAGGCATAGAAGGAACTTGAGATTGCTTATTGTAAGTCACTTACTGTAAAATACAACCAACCATGGGAGAAAGGGTCCCTTTAACACTGCACTCTCTGACTGACTGTGGAACAGTCAGCACAGGAGGAGGAAGCACTGCCACATCTGCTTTGCCTGGAATCTAAAAGCTGGGAAGGATGGGCTGAAACCTCCCTAGATGGCAGGGGGGTTGGAACTAGATGATCTTTAAGGTCCCTTCCAATCCAAACCATTCTATGATTCTATGGAAGGCTGTGCAAAATCCAGGTGTTGTGCTCCTTAATGAGATGCCCTACTGCCAAGGCTATGACACTACAAAGACAGCAGCTGCTGTTTTCTCGTGTTTTAAGACAGCAGCCTCATGACTATGAGGTAAGTTAAAGCTTGTGTTCAGAAGGTGACTTGGGGCTGCAAACCCCAGCCCCCTAGAGTAGCCCCAGAGGTTGTACCTCAGCTATTGCTCCTTGTCAGCGTTGATGACATGTCAGGGAATTCCAGGATACCCGATACTGTGAATCCCATTCAAAGATGTTTAAGTTCCACATGCAGTGGATCATGTCTTACTCTGAATTTCAGTTTCATTTCCGGAGCCAGATGCCCAAGAGCTCAACGTAGCAATATTCAACACTGTCACATCCAATTCCTTAGATCTACCTTTGTATGACCCCACCCCCCAAAAAATCACAGCCAGTATTAGAACAAGCCTTGCCTCCAGACACAATGTATGGATACCATGAGGATACCATCAATCACGTATGCACCAAAGGAAAAGGAGATAGATTTCAGCATCAGCATCCAAACTATACGTGTTCCTATATCTTACCAGTATATACAACTACACCAATCATGCCCTAAAAGCATCATATAAAAAAAGAAATTCAGCTCAATTCTAATACAATGTAAATGTCATTGTGACACAAAGAGATAAACAAAAATGTACCAGATAACAGAGTGCTACATAACTGAGGGAATCTGTATTTCTGTTACAAGCCTACGAAAGACTGTATGTAGGAGCTGTAACTATTCAACTCGATGCACTGAATACTTCTTATGTCTGTCTAAGAGCCTGCTCAGTAATTCTATTTCATGCTACAATAAGGCTGAAACTAAAAAAAACTACCTGTAGTTGGCATATCAGCTCACAGTACCTAAAGCTCAACACAACACATTGGTAAGTGTTTGATGAACTCAAGACAAAATTCACCAGCTGATACCCAGGGAAGTTTGTTCTTCATCTGCAAACTTTTAAAATACAGCATCTAACAGTAATAAATAGCAACAGATACTTAATTAGCAGGCACACTAGGTTTTGATTTACTTTAACCCCACCATTGTCTCTGATCTAACCTGCTGTACTTTGGTGACCATGTCCTGGTAAATTATATCCAGGTTGGTGTTCATAATTTTCACTAACGCAGACACAATGACCTCCGACTGCTGAGTAGTGAACCCTAAAGCAAAACAAAATACAACAACATTCAGAGAGAGACCCAAATCTGGACAGTTCACAGAAACAACACTTGCTGATACTCAGCACCAAGTTAAAATCAATTTCAGTTAAAAGAGATAAAAAACCCACACTCCTCTTGATCCAGAACTAACAAAAGACCACAATCAGTATGCCCCAGTTCCTCCACCTCAGAATTACATCTGTGACATAGTTCAGCTGCTTCTCTAGTACAGCACTGCCACAATACCAGGAGGATAAATGCTGAAAATTTTCTAGAAGTATTACAGAATATGGTTATTTCTATAAGCAAGAATTCTGACCCTGAAAAAGCAGATACTTACTTGCAGTACACTACAAATCTTCAGCACTACTGAAGCTGTGCGAGACTCAACGACTGAAAACAGAGCTGACTGCTCTGATTTTAGGCCTACCAGACTCTGAGTCACTATCAGAAACCTTTTAAACAGAATATACTGGGAACTATTGTAACACATTGTCCCTAGAAATACTCTCAGCTTTTCTGCTTTCAAGTTTTCTGAGACAAACCACACGGCAGGGGAAAGGGGCTGGGACCTCACGTCTTCAGGGACAGAGAGCTGTTAGAAGTCAATTCAGCTGTACTGAACTTCACCTTAAGGTACCTTCCCCACCTCAGCAACATTAGCATGAATTCAAAACAATCCATCCCCTTATCTATGTTTTAGCACAAGAGCAGCTGTGTTTTATACAGTATTCTACATTCTATCCTAAAAGCTGCATTTTACATAGTAGTCCATCTTCAATCCTATTATAATACATTGTTACAACTTCACAGTGCTATATACTAAATATGTAGGAATCCAATCAACGTATTTTAAACCACTACTTTGAAAACTCTGTTTCTAACTCTCAATTCTTAAAATTTAATTTCTCTTTAGCATTTTTAGTTACCAGTAAGATAATAAATTATTCCAATCAAAGTTACATAAGCTCACTGTTTCATTCTGGAAGTAGGAAAAGCCTGTATATTCTTACCCAGTATATATAATAAAAAAGAAAAGCCATAAAACTGAAGCATCACATGTCAAGATGTCAGTAATAAACTCTGTAAACTTAAAAAAATCACTCATGAAATGACATCACAAATAGCTACCCGTTTGTAGTTAATTACCATTTTGTTCCAAGAGGCATACCAGCGCATGAGTGTCAAAAAAAAGCTTCCTATTTCCCAACAAGGAAATATTTCCTTTGCTTTGTAAGGATGATGATGCAGAGATGCTTACATCTGAAAAAAGATAAACGAGAAGTAAGTTATCTTTAATAAAGAATCTTTAATCAGCATGTTTGCTTTCTAGCAGTGTCCTTACTACCCCAAATATTTTTCATTTATGACAAAATATTAGATTGTGCATTGAGATGATTGCAGCTTGCTTGGAACTGAAAAGGTATCCAAATAACAAACTCTACGCACAAGAGCTTGAAAAAAAGAATACAACACTACTGCTGCACGTTGGAGATGCTCTCCAAGAATATAGTGTCCTAGAAAAACCCCACCAAGCATCAGGGCCTTAAAATTGTTCCGATTATTGGCATAATCAGTGGAAGAGGGTTGGAACTGGATGATCTTTAAGGTCCCTTCCAACCCAAACCATTCTATGAACTATAAGTTGTGAGCACTTCAAAGCTTGGAGGACTAAATCCACAGACTTTCCATTCTTTGTGAAGGAAGCCAACCTTCGCTGGTCGCCCTTTAGACAAGAAGTAATCCCTCCCTATTTGCCATTTACTATTTATACAGGAAACATGTTCCACGTGGAACACAAACCCCAGGCAGCGAAGCGAAGCTTCCACCTGGGGACGTGCTGACAGGAAGAATGGCAGGTGGAACATAGAATCACAGAATGGTTTGGGTTGGAAGGGACCTTAAAGCTCATCCAGTTCCAACCCCCCTGCCAGCAGCAGGGACACCTTCCACTAGACCAGGTTGCTCAAAGCCTCATCCAACCTGTCCGAGAACTCTCCCGGGGAGGACCAGCCACAGCTTCTCTGGGCAACCTGTTCCAGTGTCTGACCACCCTCACAGTGAAGAACTTCTTCCTAATATCTCATCTAAACCTCCCCTCTTTCAGCTTAAACCCATTTCCCCTTGTTTTGTCATTAGTTGTCCTTATGAACACGAGCTGAACTGCCAGGAGCACAACTCCCCGTCCTCAGAACCGCCCCGTTTCACAGCGCTGGGACAGAAACATTCACAGACCAATAACGGACACACGGGTCACCCCTCGGGGGAAAGGAAAACCAGCCCCAGCGATGACCCCTACGGACGGACAGACAGGCCGCACCCCGCCGCCT
>NW_010334639.1:0-5681 GCF_000700745.2 Antrostomus carolinensis | reverse complement strand
ACCCCCCCATCACCACCCCCCGTCACCGTGCACGCCACTGGACACGTATCCGTGTCGTGCTCGGGATCAAGATGCTCATAAAATAAAGACACCCACCCCAATGCAGTGGCTGGATCCATAAAGCCCACCTGCATGGGGGGAAATTCGGGCAGGATCCAGGGGGGGATGATTTTGGGGAGGGTCAGATATCAGCTCCTGACCCTGGCATGAGAAAAGAGGGTTTTTTTGCATGAGGGGGTGCGCTGGGGTTCGCAGATCCTGTGGGTTCACTGGTATTTTTTGCTCTAGTAATCTTATTTTTCTCTATTATTCCCAAGCCAGCCGGATCTCCTCGCTGCTGCTCTTGGGCTGAGCTTTTTTAGCTTTTAACCTGTTGCTTTTAACTCTGGCCAAGGCCCTGGGACGGTTTCTCTCCAATTTTTCAGCCTGGGGAGGATCTTTGGAGAGTGCTGCAGAGCGCCTGCAAGATTTCAGCCCCGCAATGGAGTCTGAGGTTGTTCAGGATTCAGCTGCTTCAGCTCAAATCCTAATTTCCACTTCTTTTTTTTTTACCATCTGGGGCTTTTTGTGGGTGCAGCAAGGAGATCCCCAGGCTTGGGGACCCACAAAGATACTCTGGCTGCTTTGGAATTAAAAAATGGGGTGGAGAAAGGGATAAAATAACAGTTTGTGTCCTCATTTTTAGTCTATTTGAGGAGGAAAACCTGAGCCGGGTGTTGCAGGGAATGAGAAGCCATTTCCCAGCAGCTTCCCAGTTTTTTTACAGTTTGAGCAAAGCAACTGCAACCTTAAAATAGCTGCTTCACAGGGAAGCAGCGCTGGCCCCGCTCCTCGCGCTGCCACGGCCTCAGCAGCCAAAATAACCCAAAATCCATGAGTTTGTGTGGTTTTTGGCTTTTTTTGTTGCAGCTCGGGGTGTCCTGGTGCAAGGATGGCTTCGGGGAGGTGGCAATTAGTGAATTAGTGCAAATTAGGAGGGTTTCTGTCCACGCCAGCCTGTCTCTCGTGATTTCTGTTCTCGCCCTCATCGGGAGGTAAGGACTCTTTATTTAATTGCTTGGTGTTCATATCGACAGAGCAGGTTTAAACCCTCCTTGAAAGCTTGTTTATTTCTAGATCTCATGTTATTTAAGAGAGGGGTCCCCCTGCTCCTCCTGCTTCCTTTTCTCTCCCTGGTTTTGGGGGGATTGCGCCGTATAATGGGGTGGGGGGCACATTTTAGATGGGAAAACAATTGGGATTTGGGCTTCAAATGCTGAAAAAAGGGCTCTGAGCTGATTCAGGACTGCCAGTCCCTCCCCTCTAGCTTCCTATTGACTGACTGCCCTTGCAAGTAGCTAACTGTCACCATTAGGTTCCAGGGTGAACAAGCACCTGCATAGTGGGAGAAAGGTGAGTCGGCCGGGGATAATACTGATTTCAGTGTCCTGGCTTTGATTTCTTGGGCTGCCTGTGGTCCTCTCGCTGCCCCACACTCCATTCTCAGCTCCCAGTGCTTACACCACATCAGAGGCTGCTGCCAATTTGGGCGCCGCGTCCCAGCCTGTTGTGGCTTCTCAGCAGCGACCCAGCACCAAGATTTGCTGTCAAAACCAGCAGATAAAGTCAAAATCCTCCCCAAATTCAGCAAACTGGACAAAAATCCTAGTGATAAATTGATGGGGGCTGCGACACTTGTCCTTGCAGCCAGAAAATGGGGCATTAAGCTCCTCCAGCAAGGGGAATTAAAGAGATATCTTTAATTAAAGAGCAATTTGCTGATTGCTGATCCGCCTGGTGTCCCAGGAGCCCTTTACCCCATGTGGGCTGATTCCCATGGAACCACCAGCCAAACCAAATTTGGGCTTGAGTGGCACGAGGACATCCTGAAACTGGCTTTTATTTTGCCCCTGTCTTTAGCCAGTAGTTAAAAACTTGGGAAAATGTCATATATATATTTATTTTTTTGCAGTCAATTTATTTCTTTCGATATCACTGATCAGGAGCTGTTGTTCCCCCCTCACCCACCTCCCAGGAGTGATTTAATGATGTTTTCTCATGGAACAGTGCAAACAGTTTTTAACTGGGGAAGAAAAAAACCACCGAGGCGGCGGAAAAATGCTCTGTTGGGACAGAGAAAGGAGGTAAAAAAAAAAAGAAAAAAGAAAAAAAAAGGGAGAAATTGGAAAAAATGAGAGATCAGGTGGGAGGGGGCGACACGGGACCCCCTGAGTCTCATGTTTTGGGGGTCAGGGTTGTCCCCAGGGATGCTTCCCAGGATTTGGCTGCACGCCGGGGCGTTATCCCAGCGCGGCCGGCCAGCCTATTTTACAAGCGAGGAAATATTTAACCGTGGCGTCAGCGGGCAGGGCAGGCAGGAGCAGGCATGGAGGGCGGCGGGCAGCACCCGGCCCCCACTGACCCCCCGGGCCAACCCCACAGCGAGGGCATCCAGCTCTTGCTACGTCGTAGCCGGGAGGCCAAAAATTGTGCTTATTGCCCCTACAGCCGCTTCCCGGTGGGCGCCGCGCTGCTCACCGCTGGCGGGGAGATCTTCTCCGGTAAGCTGGGGCTGTCCAAGACCCCCCTTTGGGTTTTGGGGTCCCCCTCGACACTCTTTGGCTATGCACGGGGATGCAGTGGGGTTAGGATAGAGTTCTGGTCCTCCCCCTGCCCCAGCTCCGGCTGCCTCTTGGCAGGCGCTTTTTTTCGCCCCCATCCCAGAGCGAGGCAAAGATCGCGGCGGATGGGAGAATACGGGAAATACATCGGGGAAGTGGGGGATGCATTGGTGAGAGCCTGGGATGGGGTGGTACGTGTGGAAAATAGACTTTCTCTGCAAATTCTCCCCCCAGATTCCCCCGGAGGGAAGCTGAGGGGGATTTTAGGGATGGCTGAGTGGGTGCTGGGTGCTTCCCCGTAGGGTGCAACGTGGAGAATGCCTGCTACAGCCTGGGGGTGTGTGCTGAGCGCACTGCCATCCAGAAAGCCATCTCCGAGGGACACACCAGCTTCAGGGCCATGGCCATCGCCAGGTAAGGGCATGGTGAGAGATGGGTGGAGGGACAGCGATAAAACCCCCCCCGTGCACCCAAGGGGCAGCTCCTGCTGCAACAGCCTGGGTGGTTTTTTTGGGGGGAGGCAGGTTTTTGCATGGGTTTTTTTGAGGAATTAGGGAGAAAATCTGCTGTGGCTCCATATTTATTGGTGCATAAAGATCTTCTGCAGGTGTCCGACCCCCCCCCCAAGACTCAGCTCTGTGCCCTTCTCCTTTGGCAGTGACATGGGGGACAACTTCATCGTGCCCTGCGGTGCCTGCAGACAAGTGATGAGAGAGGTGATGGCTCGCGCGGGGGTCCCCACATCTCCCAACCCCAGGCAGCATCCCCTGACCCCAGACATCTCCCCCCAAAACATCTGGAGGTGCAAAGGGCAGGGGGGTTGCAACCCCTTGTCCCCAAGGCCAGCTCTGGGCTCCTCACATTGCACTGTCCACTGGGAAAGGGGTATTTATTCATCCCTGTCCTAAGGCAGTGGGTGCTCGGTGGTAATTAATTAACTCGCCCTCCCCAGGGGGTTTTATTCCTCCCGGGAGCTGGTGGGTGCAGAGTTCGGTCCCAGAGCTGTCACCCTGGCTTTGCCAAGCTTGAAAATGGGGTTTTTTTCCTGCAAAAGTTGAGCTCCACGTAGAGCTCGTCCCGCTCTCACCTCCCTCCTCCTCGCGGGCACCCCAGCACCTGCAGCCTGATTTTGGGTGGTTAATATTTAATAGGTCTCAGGGTTGGGCTCCAAGGCTGGATTCAGCAGGTTTGGAGGCTTTGGGGATCACCCTGGGGAGGAAAAAACATAAGATCTGAGCCCAAAATACCCCCCAAGGCAGGTGATGCCGAAAAGCCACCCCAAAATACATCCTACCTACGAACCGCCCAAAAAAAAGAGGATTATTTGAGCAATTTGAGGAAGAAGCACAGGTTTTGCATCGAGCACTTACTCCCCCTTCTCCTCCAGTTTGGCACAGACTGGAACATCTACCTGACCAAAGCGGATGGCACCTATATCGTCAAGAGGCTGGAGGATCTGCTGCCGCTCTCCTTCGGCCCCGAGGACCTGAAGAAGGTGTGAGCAGCGCGGCCGTCGCCGGCTTTTGCCCTTCGGCAGCAGAGGAAGATGGTTTTCCCCAATTTCCTCGGTGTGTAAGCAGCCTTTTGGGGATGATGCAATGGGAAATACATTTAGAGTGTTAAGGTACCCATTTCTCTCGCTCATCTTCTGATTCAACACTGATTTGCAGATGCTGGCCCCACCTTACCCAAGGGAAATGGTGAAATAATATTGTAGAAATTCCCTGTTATTAGGAAAAAAAAAAGTGTCCAGATATTGTTGTAGTTGAGGGGGAAGTTCACAGGTGAAGGAGGGTTTGATGCATGGTTCAAACTTGGACTTGTTGGTACAGAAACCACTTCCCAATAATGCAGAATTGTTGCTTGGGAATTCTTCAGCTGTAAATGAGGAAAAAACCCCCCCAAAACGAAAGGCTCCATCCACTTCAGATGAGGTGATTTGCTGGAACTGGACATTATCACACTGTGTCCTTTGCTGGTTTCTCTCTGGCTTGTTTTCTTTGCTTTTCTTCCATTTTTGAGAATGGAGAGAAGTTTTGGGGGGTTTCTGGAAGGTTTTCTATCTCCGGAGAAATGCCGTTTGCTGATTGTGATATGAATTTAATGACGTGCAATGAAAACCAAATGCGTTACGTTTCCCAACTGGTGCTGGGTTGGGCATTGCTGCCCATACCCAAGAGAAATTAAAGCAGTTTTTGGTTTATCTCCTGCAGTTGCAGCAAATGATGAATGGGAGGGAATGGGAAGAGGAGAGTGGGGCAGTGCTTTGCTCCATGCCCTGCTCCGTGCCAGGCAGTGCACAAGCCGTGCCCAGGGTATTGCCGTGCTCTGTACCCTCCTGTACACTCAGCTGCGTCCCACCGTGCACTGTTTGTGCCCTGCTCTGCACTGGGCTGTGTCCTGGCCACGCACAAGCCATGCCCAGGGTAGTGCCCTGCTCTCTGCCCTGCTGTGCACTGGTTTGTCCCTTTGCTCCATGCCCTGCCCTGCACAGGGCACACCCAGCTGTGTCCTGCTCTGTGCCCGACATTGCACGGGGCTGTACCTCGGCTGCACTCTGCTCCGTGTCCCACCGTGCACGGGGCCGTGCACAAGGGCTGTGCACCAGGCCATGTCCTGCCCCACACCCCACCCGGCTCGTGCTGTCACCAGAATCAGGAAATTAACTTCTTAACACCAGTCATAAAAAGCCGATATTCGTTATTCTGGGGCCAGATGCACAGGGGATCACTCCACCTATCGTGCATACCGACTCGTCTCTCTACAAAAGCTTTATAGTATCAAAATATGCATATTCATTGCTTTCCCAAGAAGTCATTAACGTATTTGTTAAATTTCCAGGAACTCATTAATATATGGAAACGTCCCTTTTGCACGCACACTTTCTCTCTCTGGTGGTTGTCAAGGTTTTCTGGTGGTCTTTGATAGGCTTTATCACCGTGTCCTTTGGTTGGACTTTTCTCTTGTGCATGCTCAGGTCACCCATGGGCCTGTTTCCAACCCTTCCATCTACCTTGTCCCAAGGAGCTGGCTCAGCATCTTCTCTTGTCACACAGAATCATAGAATCCCAGACTGGTTTG
>NW_010334638.1:17769-19377 GCF_000700745.2 Antrostomus carolinensis | reverse complement strand
CTGCAGGGTGCGAGCCAAAGGGTGAGTCCACCCAAACCACCACAAAGGGATCTCAGGAGATCACCTAGTCCAACCCTCTGCCAAAGCAGGTTCCTTGGCTCCCTTCCTCTCTCACAGCAACAACACAACCCTTCCTGTCCAGATGTGGATCTCCCATTTTCTCCTTTTCTCTCTTGCAGCACATGCACCTGCAGCCATCCCGCTGCAGCTGGAAGTGTGGCAAATAGTCTGAGCAGTTTTGCTCTCAATGGCAGAGGAATTCTCCTCTCTCTGTGCTGTCTGCATTGCCCATGCCCCGAATTCCCATTCTTGCCTCTTGCAAAGGGGCAGCGAGAAGGAGCTGTGAGGACAGGAGAGGCAGGAGTATCCAAGAGCCCCAGCATAGGAGAAGAGATGCTCCAGGCATGCAAAAATGAAGACTAATTAAAATGAATGAGAATTATTTTTATCTCTTTAAACAATTGTACAATCACATTTTAATTAAAATAATTTTAAAACGTTTCTCTTTTTTTTTTGGTAATTTTTTGCTAATGTATATACTTGTGCACTTATCAAAAACAGACAAAGAGAATGGAATTACTTTTCTTTTTTCCTAAAAGGCTTTTAGTGGCAATAAATTCAGATATATGTATGTATGTGAGGATTACAGGCATAAAGTCAGCGTTGAGTTATAGAAGGCTCTGAGTGAGGGTTGTTTTTTTTTTTTCCTCCAAGCATTTAACTACTTTTTGGTGTTGTAAAGACATTCTTGCACATAAAGCTTTTTACAGCTCATAGAAACCTTTATTGAAAAATAATTGGAAGCCTTGATCCACTGAGCAGAGGGAGAGCACTGGCTTTCTTGGATGCTCTTTGCACGTGTCCTGGAGCTGTTTGAAGGTTTCTCTGCCCCGTGTGGGGGCTGTGTGACCCCTGATATTCCTTCTCTGTTGTTTGGGTGGGTGCAGGTGCCTGCAGGAGATGTGGAGTTTGGGGTGGAAGGAGTGGAGGAAGGATGACTGGAGTGGAGAGGAAGGGGAAACTGGTGGAGAACTAAGAGTGGAGGAAGCCAAATTTGGAGCTGGCAACAGAGAGCAGATCATGTATGGCAAGGCTGAGGAGAAGAGAGGAGGTGTCTTTATCTGTTCAGCTGTGGAGGGGTCCAGAGCCCAGGGAAGCTTTTTCCACACCAGTAACCACTGTTGTGTTCTCTGATGCATTTTTCCACTCTCCTCTGGGCAGAAATTGAATCCACCAACTTTCCCTGTCATCACATCCTGTCCCCATCATGCCAGCATCACCCTTGGTGTCAGGACCACTCATCTGCAGGGTAGAGGCTTTCAGAAATGGGTGGCAGCCAAGGACAAACCTGCCTCTTTCTGCAGCTGTTGGTTATTAAGGCCAGGTGGTTAACACGCTCATGGGTGTCATGCAGTGACTGCCCCAAAGTCACAGAATCACAGAATCCCAGACTGGTTTGGGTTGGAAGGGACCTTCAAGCTCATCCAGTCCCAACCCCCCTGCCAGCAGCAGGGACACCTTCCACTAGACCCCGTTGCTCAAAGCCTCATCCAGCCTGGCCTTAAACACTTCCAGGGAGGAGCAGCCACAGCTTCTCTGGGCAATCTG